>NW_009631651.1:25500-32527 GCF_000690535.1 Cariama cristata | reverse complement strand
GGCGGGCAGGGCCGCAGGCAGCTGACGGAAGGGGGGAGGGCGTTGGAGACGGGGATGGAAAGGTAGAACACAGTACGGCATAAGAAGAGTTAAATTCAAAAACGAGGAGGCAGAAGTTGAAGAAAATACCTTATGAAATGTAATTCTTTGACAACTAAACATGCTGTTGAAAAACAGCAGGGTAAGGGGTGGGGTTGCACAAAACTAAACTTTTAATGCTTGTCAGTATACACTGTACTGATTGAAACTAAATGCTTGCATTTTATTTCAGTATTGTTGTTAACACAGTGTAGAATCCCTTCCTGATATGCAGTAACATGCTTATAGTGACTTTCTTCTGGTATAGCACACTCAGTTTTAGAGAAAGACATTACTTAATCAAATTGTATTTTTATGACTTGTAGGATTGGAAACTCAGCCCGATGTTCAAGGTTATGATAATCGTCATTTATAGATTTGCCTTTTCTACATTGTCTGTGCTTCTCTTTAATTGTATTACTTTGCACAGACAGTTTGCAGGCTCTAACGCAAGTCTTAACTGGCATGGAAAAATTGCTCCCCTTAAAAACGTACGTAGAAATCCTCCAGAACGATGCTTGATCATCACAATGAGTCAAATTTAATTCATGACAGAATTTTTGAGAAAATGAATCTGTCCCTTCAAAAGCAATAATACTTCTTTAACTTAATTAAACAATATTTAAGAAGAAAGGTATCCTCTTCTTAATTCTTCAAATCGGTAGGCATCCCCAACTGTCAGGTGCCTCACCAAAGCAGTTGTCAAATTTGACATGTTCTCTTCACAGCAACACTTGGATGTTAAATAGCCTGAACTTACCCAAGGAGTTATTTACAGTGTAATCAACATGTAAGAATAGATTTAATAGTATTTTGTGCCGTATAATAGCTAGCGTCATGAAGAGGGACTTACTGAATAACTGTATTGTGATATTTTTAATACAAAATTGTTGACTAATTTTTTTCACTGAGCTTTTCACCAAATTGTACTCTGTATATCTTAAATGCAACCTCACTTCATATAGGTCATACTAGGAAGTTATTTTACAGAATAATAATACTGGAGACTTGGCAAAAGGAAGCTTAGACAAAACATTAATCACTTGCTTTGTTTTCCTACTACTACTAACGAGCTGTATCCTTATTTCACTTGCCTTTTGATAAACGTCTTCTATATTTTCCTCTATTGTTAGTAGTGGGAAACATCAGTTCATTTGCAAAAAAGTGAAAGGCTCCCAGGATTTATAAAGGGCAATTATGTTTCCGATTAATAATGTAACATGGCGTTCTTGAAAACATTCTTGTGCACTACTGAGTTTGTGTAATTATTATATTAACATGCAAACTTTATGCAGAAAAAGTTAGCCTGCTTACTAGTAGCATGTCCTAAGAGACACAAATCTAGTGAATAAATGCACGTTTGTGTATTTGTAAGTAAGTATATGTTCCTGTTTGAAGCAGGAACAAATACCAAAGTGATGGTTTCCTTTGAGAAGCACGCTGGGGCCTTTGTACCGTTTGAAGCTGTAGCTGAACTGAAGTGTGTTTGTATATATATTTCTTCTGCCAATGTACTGACAGACGTGTACTTAAAAAGGATTCGTGAAAATCTGGTAACATTTTAGTGTAGTCATTTTCCTTACTACCTCGTTTTACCTGATTTCACTGAGGTTTTTGCTGACGTTGTACAGTACTGTAATACATGCACTACTTATACGCAGGTGGTTTAATGCTAACATTGTAAAATTGCATATGTGTCCAGGAAGATGTTAGGATTTGTATTACTTTGGTTCTTTGTTCGTATTAGAAATGATTAATTGTGATTGCATACTTTACTTTTCCACAGGAAATGTGCTTCATTCAGGGCATCAATGGGGAGTAGTGACTTCTAATTTCTCTCAAGCCATGGTTTCTGGATGTTTATATTCTGTCTATAACTACATGGTTAGAAAAATAAGTTGAAATCGAACATACTAATTGAAAATGTGGCAAAACAGTAGTATTTCAGTATGTTATAATTACGTAAAACCAGCATGTTTTGTGTTAAAGCAATTAAATGTAAATGGGATATAAATTTAGTAAAAAAAAAAAAGTAAAAATTGGCCTTTCTGATTGAAACACTAGATAAATACATTATTGTTGACAATCAGTGGTATTAATCTTACACTGCTGTGTGAAAAATTCCAAGAAATACCGTAGTGGACACATATCCCTGTCTAGGTGTGTCAACTTTGGTACTGCTCATGTTTGGAGTTAAAGCATATCTATAAATTTGTACAGCACTGTGTGCTGAAACTGCTTATACTCCTTTTCTCCTCTTTGTAAAATTTGCCAGTTCAAACAAGTATTCTGGTGTAATTTACATTTGCTTCGTTGTACTGCTGCTAAATGGACTAGCATGTCCAAATAGAGGTATTAAAATGTAAGGTTTTAGGCATAAGCAGGGGACTTTTAAAAAGATGCCTGTACTTCAGCTGGCAAGCATTACATTCTGATGAAAGAATTCTTGCTTTCTTGGTCAGTGCTTATTTTCAGTGCAGATGAATTGTCTTGGCACAAAGTAAAAAAAAAAAAAAAACACAACACAAAACCCCCCCAAGAAATGGGGGGGGACACACACGACACACAACACCAAAACCACAAAAAAACCAAACCTCCGGTTTTTAACTTACAGCTTTGACTTTTCTGTTATGCTTAATTTTATCCACTGAATTTCTAAAGCTGAATTTAAGCACTAGAGTAAAATAGTCTTTTTCAGATAACAAGCTGTTTACAAATTTACCACTGCCAAATGATCTTTTCACAGCAGGATGTACTACAGCATTGTATACCACAAGTTAATGTATCTGTTTATCTCCACGCTGCATATAGTATGTGTCAGTAAAGCATAGTTTGTGTAGGAACTATTCCTTCTACAAACTCACTTTCAGCTTTAGGTGGTTTCTTCTGTGCTGCAAAGTGGACAAAATAACTGCGAGAATAAAACATTTGTCTTTTAGGATCACACTGAGAGGAAACAAGACACTTCTTGTTTCTGCAAATCCACATTTTGTTCCTTCAGCAGAGTAATGAATAAAACTCGTAACATCATTGGAACAATTTTTTTTTTCTCTTTCACAGGTTGGAGAATAGCTTAAGAGTGCTTCTGTTCCTCTGTGTGCTACTAAACAAGAATGTGTAAATTCTTGAGACTATGTTTTCCTATGCAGTTCAGGATCATTTCAGAGGTTTTAAACTTACAGGTAGCTCAAGAAAACTGTGAAAAGCATACTTAAGAGTGCTAGAGCCCATTTAGATTGTACTAATGTCACTTCTCTTGGACACAAGTTAGGAGCGAGGCTTTAGCAAGATAAGCACTTTATTAATACAAAGGAAGGTACAATCCAAACCTGTGAATATAGATGAGGAAAAATTTTTAATCCACACTAAAGCTTTTGTGTCAGTAACTATGTAATTTTACTGAGCCTCTTTTGGAAAGAGGTGATGAGGTATGCATGTGGTGTGTGATGACAGATGGTGCAGGGGTAGTTGAGTGAAGCGAGGGGAAGCAATATGAAGGATAATTAAGGTTGCATCAATTGTGCTGCTCCCTTCCCCCCCTCTCCAGTCCCCACCAAACAACCCATGGAATGAACAAACTTGAGTCTATAAGTCTGCATGTAGTCATTTGGAGTGCTGGATGTGCAAGTACTCCAGGCGTGGCTGGAGAAGGTGGCAGGCGTTCACTCACCTAAAGAGTCCATGGGAGTCGTGGAGTGTGGGTCCAATGCAGGGAGTGCTACTGAAATGGTGGGGTAAAACTGAGGAATTGGTGTTAGTGCTGGTATTGTAAACCCTGGAGCTCCATCATGTGGTGAAAGCTGTGTGCAGGCTGGAGCCTCAGCCCTTGGCTGCGGTGAGTAGCTTTGCGGGAGTCGTGTTTCGCAGGGAACCCATTCATCTTTGCCGGTGCTATGTGAAAGTGATGCAGTTCCACAATTACAGTGTCATTTTCTTCACTCCCACTGCTTTGGGGATTTTAAAATACACATGGTGGCTGGAAAAATAGCACTTTGAACTCCACTTTCAACAAGAAAAGCAAATTAACCATGTAGTTTTTAAAAGCCTTTAAGGCTCATAAGTAGTCTAAGTGCTTATTGCTGAAGGAGAAAATATGCAGGTAGATAACCCTGAAACTCTTGCGCTGTACTAAGCATGATATCATCAGCACGGTGACTTCAGTAGCAGGGAGGTATGCAATAGCATGTTCACTGAAAGATGCGAACATACCAAATCAGTTGAGGCTGTGCCAGGAGCTTTTATCAAGCCAGGAGCTTTATCAAGCATGCTGTACATTAGGCTTCTCTGCTTCTGTGTATGCCAGAAAACTTTAATGCATGGCATCAGAAAAGAAGCATACAGCAGGTGTCCAAGGAGACCTGGCAGATCTCATTCCGTAAAAGAACATTGCAACTTAGGTGATAGAGTTTTTAAACACTATTACAAATAACCCACAAGCTAGAAACTCCCAAAACTGCAGGATTAATATAAAGCAGAACACTGATTAGGTAGACTTTGCATGAATACACAGTAAAAATAAAAGATGCAGAAGGTAACCTGAACTTCTCCACGAGAAGATTTTGACTAGAATTGTAATTCTTTTAGTTCTATACCCTTCTAGTATTAAACCGAATTAAAAAATGATACCTGAGTGATGTAACATCAATAAAACTGCTTTTTTGCAACAGTTAGAAGACAGGCTACATGATGATCTTTCATGAGGTTACAGAATGATGTTTTTTCCTAATGTCCTATGTGCACTTTATGATCTCAAGCCAGACTACTGTACATAGCCACAGGATAACAATTGGAAGTAATATTTTTTTCAAGGACTTTTTTTTTTAACCTTAAGTAACAGCCCATCCAGACCTGTATTAGATGAATGGCTTTTGTTTCAGGAAGGTGAAAGGAGACACATTCTTAGAGATTGAGGAGCTGCAAGTACTGAACAGGAAAGTCTAGTGGCAGTAGAAAAATATTTATCATTTCCAATTTCCAATTATTTATCATTTCCAATAGGATAAGTTCTGTTAATGGAAATAAAAATAAAAGCTATTTGATACATCTCAGGTTGGTTAGGTTTATAACTAACTTTTGCCTAAAGGTGATAAAATGCAACAGATTGGTTTCTAGGTTTATTATAATCCTTGTGTCTTTCAGGCTTAATTTTAAAAAGGGAAATTCAGAAGTGTCTTCCGTATTTTATACATCTTACATTTTTGACATAAGCTTTTTTGTGTGGTAACACCTAATCAGTTTTTCAGAGCGCTTAAAACATTTTCAGTAGATCGCAGAATCATCAGCTTCATCTTAAGGTTCCTTCTGAAACTAAACATCTGGGACTTCATTAACTTTGTGGAATCCCTAAGTAACAAACTGAAGATACTGAGTTAGCTCTCTGCAGCTGGACTCACTGGATGGCCCTCAGCAGGCTGCCTCTCTCATGGAGAGATGGGTGCTTCATATGAATTCTTCTCAGCTGTTGAAGGTTTGGGTGCAGGAGCAGGGAACTGAAAGGTGTGTCAGCTTCGCTACTGAATATGTGCTTGACCAGGACCTCTGCCTGAGCTAATTCAAAAAGATTTGATGTGTGCCAGTGCTTTGTAATGGTTTGACTTTGTCCCAGTGCTACTGTTCTGTTCTAATTTATTTCTGTTTTGGGCATTAGGACCAACTGCTTGTGTTCATCTGTGCATGCTAAAGTATATGTTCTGGTAGACGTGTAAGTTAGCAAAAGGAAATAATGGGATTTATACCAATTACAAGCAAAATTTTAAGAGCGATTCACCAAAATTTGTCATCAATATTTGTATGAAGGATTCTGGAGTAAAGCATTAAGGAGGTTGGAAAATACTTTCCTTTTTTCTCTGTTCAAGGAGTAACATCATCCCTTTGTATATTAATGTATTGGATCACGTGTTGTGTTTTTTGGCAAGGACGTTTATATGCGTTAGGGCGCTCTTGTTCTATCAAGGCTTTGTTTGAAGAGTGGTCTGAAAACGTCAGTTCAGAATTGGGATGAAGTACTAGTAAAACATGTATTTAATGTTTTAAAAACTGTACTTCTGTAAACATTTTCAACTATCTTATAAATTATGTTGACAAAACAATCAGTTTTCCTCTCCAGCTCTGTTCTCAAGATGTCCTTGCTAAGAAGGGGATTGTAAGTCACACATCTGTCTGGCAAGTATTTTGATTTCAATATTCTAAGACTTTTTTTACTTCAAGGTCACGTTGAGCTGTGTTAATGTAGAAATTGGCTTTAAGGTTATATCAGGAGCTGTTAGAGAAACTTACTTGTTTCTAATCTGAAAACAATGTCTATTTTAAGTGGCCTTTTGATAAGGCAGTTTAACAATTAAATGTCAGCGTATAGGCTGTAATTTTAATGAGTTTTGTTTATATTGGAAGAATCCCTGCTCATAGGTCTTTATATAATTTAAGACTATTAGAAGCAGCACAAAATACTACTTTTGATGGTACATGATTTTCTTTGAGGTACTTGATTTAGGGTAGCTAAAAAAATCACTCTATGTAATATTATTTATTTAATCAGAATTATAAATATTAGGGCCTCATACTGACCCATGTAAATTGGCTGCATAGCTGTGGTCCTAGATTTTATTATTTTTGAGTTTTAAAGAGGAAGAAATTTACATCTGCATTCACTGTTTCTGATAGACTTTTCTTCTAATTTCAGATGAGAAGTTACATCTGTGGAACACAAATAGTACTTCTCCTTTAACAGAAGTTTAATGACTATAGTTGCTATGACTACTACAACTTCCTAACTGTCTAAAGATGAAATGTATTAAGACCTAAGCAGTTGGTAAAATTTTGAAATTAAAGTCTTGTCTTTTTAAAATAACTTTATTGCATGACTGGGGGGAGTAAGGGGAATGCTTTTTCTGTGATCAGTATTTTACACTGTAAATGCTGTCTGCAGCTAGCCTAGCTTGTCTTTAGTAAA
>NW_009631651.1:17214-25469 GCF_000690535.1 Cariama cristata | reverse complement strand
ACTCTTTCTACATCAACTCTGAAGATGCCTGCACTGTGGGATGAGGTAGTAGGTTGTATAGTTTTAGGGTCATACCCACAACTGGGAGATAACTATACAATCTACTGTCTTTCCTAAAGCAGCAGAAAATCAACAATGGAAACTTTTCAATTTTAAGCTCAATGTCAGATTCTACTGAACTTCTGTACTTGTAATGCTTATAGGAGAATATATTTTTGTAACACCTGGGGGTAATTGTGTTTAGAATTTTGTAATTCTTGGAAAAGCTAGTTTATCATTCTACATTATTTTTTTTTCCTCTAGAGAGTAAAAAATTAAGAATAGATTGATTCCCATATGTGTATGGTGGTGTAATCAAATACAAATTGCTGATGTTCCAGTTGTGGTGTTTAACATTGCAAACTGAAGTATCAAATATCCTTTAGAATGAAACTATGGTTGGCTCTTAAGCTCTTTGCTGAAGTATATGCTTCTCTGTCAGAGTGAGGTAGTAGATTGTATAGTTGTAGGGTAGTTATTTTACCCTGTTCAGGAGATAACTATACAATCTATTGCCTTCCCTGAGGAGTAAAATAAACTGCGGTCCTTTGCAGTCATTCATGTCTGCATTGATTAAAAATAGATGTGTCAGATAAATTTAGGGTTGTGAAGTGTCAGATTAATCAGTGTGAACTGTGCAACCCCCAAATGATATATTTGAGTAATACAACTTTTCTTCCAAGGTGAGTGGCACAGTGCTGGCTGGATATCAAAAATGCTTGTGTTCCTAGATACAGAGTGGAATAGTCCATAGAGTGGAAATTATTCTAAAACAATTTGGTTTTGAATGTAAAAATACAGGTAGCTCAAACTTGTGCATTGTGACTTAAACTGTTTCGAGACCCCCAGTTTCTGTAATGCATTAAAATTCCATGACTCCAACTGCTTAGTAAAAGTTGGAGGGAAAACTTACAGTTACACTTTTATTAATAAAAGTCTGCTTCCTTTTCTCCAACTCCTCTAGCACGTGACACTTAAACAATGTAATACAAAATGAAAGTGTGAGTGGCCAAAATTAACCCCTCACCTTTTGGGAGGAGTGTAAAACTATGAAGTTGGAGCATCCATGATGCAGAATTTTTCTCTGAGGTGGTTACTGTTTTTATAAAAAGACATTTTCAGCTTACTGCATTCTATTTCCTCCTTATGTCCTAGGTGTACCCAATCTAATGGCTTCTGCAGTAGCATGACCAGCTAGCATCTTGCTATAGCAACAAAGAAAAGTATGAAAATGCTTTTTGGGACTGAAAGTTTAGCATAGTAGGTTAGAGTGTAAATGGAGCCACTCATGAGTATTTAAGCCCTGAGTGTTAAAATTGGGTAACCACTTACCAAGCAGTGATAACAATGTAAACTTGCAGTACGTGCCCAGGCCTAAAAGGCAGAAGACCAAAAGCAGCTGGTAAGTAAGAAGAACTGCAAGAAGGAAGCATTGGGCTCCTAGGAAGAGGTAGTAGGTTGCATAGTTTTACAGCAGGGATTTTGCTCACAAGGAGGTAACTATACAACCTGCTGCCTTTCTTAGGGCTTTATTGTAACACCAGGACCATTTTGGCTCCATGCTAACCTCTGCAGCCTTTGTACGTGAAGAGAAATGACAAGCTATTTCTAAGCATATTGAGGCTTAATGAAACCAGTATATCGGCAGACTTGGTACCAAACTCAAGCGTAGTACTGCTAGCTGGAATTCAGTGTGGTGAAGTGCTGCATTTGAGGGTACAGTTGTCATTTTGGTGACATTGGGTTGTGGTAAGTAAGAGGCTATGTTTGGAAGGCAACTCTTTCAAGAGTAAGATCGAGTTCCCTGCAACTAGGATGTAGGTGGTACGTGCTTCTTAACATTCAGTTGAGGTACTAATGCTGTGTACTTAAACAAGTCCTTTGGCTTTGTGCATTTCAAATGGAAAAACTAAAGTTTTCCTTCCCCAGAAGGATCAGCTTACAACTCACCTGAAAGCTGGTGGTTTCTCAGCAGGTATAGGCACTCCTAACAAAACAAACTCTCAATCATTATTTGCAGTCTTGCAGGAGGGAAGTTTTCAGTCAGTTAAAATGAATGATTGCATGGTTTGTCTCTCATGGAATTGAATGTTAAAAAGTAGTCCTTATTTTTTTATGTAATTACACCGCACTACAGCAATAGTAGGGCTTCAGCTGGACACCCTATACTATGGGATACAGAGACTTTATTTTAACTGCTGAGCATCTTGTAGCATTAACATGTTATGCCTGTACCAGTCCCTATTTAAACTTTTGACAATAAGAGAGAATCCTAGATTATAAACATGTTAAGTGTGCTTATATTGAACATCCTGTATGAATTTAACTGTACACGTTTGATTTAGTTAATAAAGTATAGCATTTTGTGGAACTCTTGCAGTGAATGGACTTTACTTTCTCCAAATAAGGAAGTGAATTTTACAGGAAAATAGTGCCCACATTATTGAAATAAAGTGAAGACCATATTACAAAAATTATAGTGTTAACTAGAATTAGTGTTAACTAATTATTCTAGTGTTAACTATGGCTTTTGTTAAAGAGCTTTAGTACAAGACTTCACTGGGGTGGGAGGGAATCCTTATTTACCGTATTGCTGATGAAGGTCCAGAAACTCTACTTCAGAGCTATTTTCTGAACACAAGTTTAAATTGCTGCACAAAAATCTAGACTTCAAGAGGGTGGGCTCTACTCGTCTTAACTGTACCTTGGTTTTTGCATAAATGCAGCTGGTAAGGTATCAACAAATAAGATTCAGGCAGAGAAATACACCACTAAATTTGATTTTAGCAGTACAAAATGTCTTACAAGATTTAATATATTTAACAAGCAAGTATAAGGAGTATGCTTTTAAAAAGGCTTAATCTGTGCTAGGCACTCCCAACTGTGATACTCCCATTGTACCTGACACATTTGTAAAGCCTCTTTTGTGAGAGAAGTAGAACTTGGGTGCTGATGAAGATGAGTAGCTGTTTTATGTTAAGTTTGGAGTAATATGCAAGTTTTAGGCTTGATGTGCCTCCTTGTGTTACTATAACACTCGATATTAGGTCTCAATTCTGCTGTTGGGTTTCTTTAACAGTATACTTCAGAAAACAAGTAGATGAAGCTTTTAATTTCTTATTCTGACTGAAGTTAGATACATCTCAACATTATTATCAGAGCGAGATTTTTTTTGTGTGTTAAAAATAGCCCCTCTTCACAGACTCCTAAGTGTTTCTTAGGCAAAAGTACCTGAATTTGGGGATTAATGTCTCCATATGCTTTCAGTGTATTGTGATAAGCAGTTTCTGCAGAGAGCTGCTGCAGTGTCGGTTCTGCTACATCAAATCTAGCCTGTCTCGTGCAATACCGTAAGGCCTTGATCATGTCTTCACAGAGGAAGGCAGTACTGCTCAGTTAATTTTTTGAAATGATTAATTAGTTCTTCCCTTTATCTGAGGATGCTAACCCCTGACCCTCCATCTTTCTACTACTGATTCTGTCTTACCTATAATAGGTACAGGCATTTATTTCCTTGTAATTGGAAGCAGCTTAAGTGATAGGGCTCAAACTAGAAAGGAATTACGCTGTGGTTTAGCAGTCTCGTCTCATCAGATTATTTCTTACCTTGACTTACCTGTGGGCTCCACCTAGTAAATGGTATCTGCTCAGCAAAGCACAGTGTGTGTTTGCTTTTTATTGTGTGTATATTCAGAGAGGGGTCCAAGGATGAGGTGACAACACAGCAAGAATCCTTCCAATAAAGAAACCATGGTTAAAGAATGCACAGCAAACAGTGCAGAAGAGTGCAGTAACAGTAGAGACATGTTTACCACCCATATTGAAGTAATTGTGTTATGGTGGTCTTGGAAACGTTCCAGTAGAGCTCCAAAAATAGAGTACAGCTTCAGTGCAGATCAACATCCCAGGAGAATTATTTCTGTTCTCTGCCCTTCCATGCAGGAAGGTGTGCTCTGAAATCTTCTTAGTAGCGTGAAACCTGAGAGCTGTTGAGCTTTTCTGTTAGAGAAAACACTACTAATACACATTCTTATGTTTCTGAAGGGGACTCTGGGCACTTGTGCCATGTTTACAGTATTTGAACTTTATGTGTTAAAAATTCTCACCCCTATGCTGCCTTGTGTTGAGAGCTAGAATTGTGGCAGACAAGAATTGCTGTTATTTTCTAATACTTTGTGGTATGCAGAAGATAACAGAGCTCCTGGAGGACAGCTGCCACCATAGGGACATACAGCAGTTTTACCCTACCTCAAAAGGGTGTTCTCTCCTGGGTTTTGCTGGGTTGGTTAGGGGATTTGCATCATTAACCATTAGTTTTTGCTTTGTGCTTCTGTATCCAGCCTTCTTCCAACCTGTGAGAACAGATGCAAGGAAATTAACCTTTAACTATCAATCAAATGTATATAGAGAGACATTAGCAACACACTCCTAGAATTTTCATGTTATATTTAGATTCCTTGATTGCTAGATCCAATACTGTGGTCATTTGAAATGCCATGTCATCCTTATGCCAAAAAGCTCTTCTTGCTCTCTCTTTTGGTAACTAGCAAGCTGGACTCAGTAATAGGTGTGTACAGGTCCTTCATCATCTTTTGGCTTTATCATCAAGTGAACTATAAACCTGATATATGCAAGGAAAAAAAAAAAAAAGGAATGAAAGTCTGGGGTACACTGATCAAAACAGACAAGTGTGACAAGTTCAGCTGAGTATTAGTGGTTTCAGCTGAGATTCTCAAAAGACAAAGTCTCTCCATTCTAGAGATATCAGTGCATGGTGTGGCCTTCAGACCTCTGCTAAGCTTTAAGGAGTTCGGCAGATGAGATAGTTGAATTTAGTCAAGAACATAGATTTCACCTAACAAGCTTAGTTGTATATTTAATGACATAGTTCTGTAAAGATGCGTCATGACAGGAGCCACTGGAAGCATCAGCTGTCAATGTGTGTTTTGTTGCAAGACAAGCAATCAGATTTGTTCTTATTGCATGCATGGTCTTAGTGGAATTTGATTTTTCTACTAGTTTGTTTCAGACACTTTAAAACCACTACAGTGAAGGGGGCTTATATGCGTTGGAAAAGAAGACACTGTTCTATTTCTGCCTGTTGTATTAAAGCAATCTTCAAAATAAAGCTATTACAAGTTATATAATGCTACTAAGGACTTTATTTTTGGTGACTGAAAAGGTCCTTTTTGAAATAGGAGAATGTTACTGAAAAAGTACTTCCTTTGACATTAAAACTCTCCTATATAAATGATGTTGAGCTGATTAGTTAAACACAGCACAGCATAAAACCAGAGAGAAGGATCCAGTCATACAATTGCAAGTCCCAGTTCTGTGAGGGAGTTCAATACTCCTTGTACACATTACCTTATATATTATACACCCTTTAATATATTACCTTTGGAGATAATCTGTGGTCTCAGTACTCGCAACAACTACCCATAAATTGCTAGGTGAAAGTAGCAAGGAGTAGTAAATCAATTCCAGTATCCTAAAATGCTGTCACACATGAAACCTGATTCACATCTGGAATGTTCAGTCTATAAGTGACTCCTGCAGCAGCTCCCTAAAACAAAGAGGGATAGGGGAGAAAAAGAGTAGTTTGAACTTCCCAACGGCTACAAAAAAAAAATTGGTACGTTGTCAAAGAACTAATTCTCGTGACTAACATTCTGCCCAATTAAGCCGTGACTAGTGCTATTAGGACCTGGTACGTAAAACTAAAGTATATCTTATGCCAAAACAAGCACAGTCAAAGACTTTCCTCAATACAAGAAAGTAAGACTGAAGCTGTTTTTAGAGACTGATGTAATACCATCCTGATCTTTTCTTCATGAGCTGACATATACTGCCCCAATGGCCTTACAGTACAAGCTGTAATGAAAGAGGTGATGCATAGCTGCAGAAACCAATCGATAGACAGACAGTACAAAGCAAATCTTCTTCAGTTTTGCACAAATGCTGTGTATTCACTTTTTCTGTTACTGTTTGAAATGCAGCTACTGTGGAGAGTACCAGAGAGCCAGCAGTGAACACTACCACTGCAGTGCAAATAAGCAAAGTCAACACATCTGACTAATCTCTCTCTGTTCCAGTGATGGCAGTGGTGAACAGAACAGTATTTCTACTGTTCCCTGTTTCACACCATCCTACTTCTGTATTTAGCATACAGTAACACTGGGGATGCTGTTCTGATAAAACAGTCTAGCACCGATTCATATATGGTATTTCTGATGCTTTAACAGGTGAAAGAGGTAGGTCAAACCTAATCAGACCAATGGAAAAATCTAAAGGTAAGTAAAATAGTTGGAGCATTAAGCCTGATAATAACTAATGAGTAAATAAATAGCATGAAATAACTAGAATATGAGTATCTGAAGGATACAAATGCAGGAAATATGATTCTTGTTAGGATCCTGTTAAAAAGTTTCAGGTAACAAAAATTTGCAATGAAGTATATAATACTGTGTTGTGGAGATACTTCAAATGGACAAATTGCCAGCAAGCAGCTCTGGAAAGCTGTCCTTTGACAGGAACAGACATGTTTAAACCCTGTTTCAGCTGAAGTCAATGGAAATCCTTCCCTTAATCTCAGGGCAGGTTTTCACTTTGAGCTCAAATACATTTTTTACACAAGTGATTGAAATAAAGTGCACAGCTAAGTCATTATTATGTGAATCAACATATTGAGATAATTATTAGATAAGACATTAATAAGCATTAGTAATTTTTTTTTTTTTTTTTTTTTAATCTACTCACAGCTGGGAAAAGCTGCTTGTTTACTGAGTGGATAGCCAAGCTTCATGAAGATGGTGATGTGGAAAATGCAGCAAACTCTTCTCCAGAGTCACCCTGCCAGGCCTGGATCACTCAGTGGGCAATCACTTCTTGCCTGCGCTGCAGAACTGTGATGACTTTCGGAGGTGGCATTTCATTTGAGGAGCTTGACCATGTCTGTTTACCCTAATCAAGAATACCAAGATGCCAGTTAGTAACCATCTAATACAGACTTAATTATTACAATATCGTTACTTTATTCATACTGAAGTGAATTAGACCATATGAAATTCTCAAAGACATTTAAAAAATATTTCTTGGGTGTGTGATGAAGTTTTTACTCCTAATAAAATACCTGTTTTCTGATATGCATTTCAACCTTGGTTGGACTTATGCCCCCACTGAACTGCCATGACTCTGCACTCCATCGTGTTTCAGAAATTCTGAAACATGGCCAAGTTCCTTCCAAAGATTACCTTGTTAAAGAAAAAAGTATCTATCTGCTGTATTGCTTGCCCTTCAAATCTTGTTCAATGACCGCAGATTGTTGTATTTCAAGTACAGACACACAGGAGTTTTCCTGTCAACATCTCTTAAAATATAGAAACTAAAATTCCCTCCCCGGTCCCCCTCTACTCCCTTTCCTTTGGTTTTTGAAGCAGCACCATGGTCCTGTGAAATTCAGAGTCCATTTCTGTATCCACATGTAGTACAGCTGTACACAAAGTTTTCTACCTTCTCTGCCAATTCATGTCACTGTTGAGTCAGACGGATATCCCAGATATTTTAAGACTGCATTTATATGCAGTGGTGACAGTAGCCAAATCTAAGCTGCTCTTGAATAGTGTTTATTTAGTTTTAGGGTGACTAGTGTGAATGGCAGTGTTCAGGAACTCATTTTCAAAAAAGAAAAAGTCTGAAGTGCTGATCCGCAAATTTGGTACTGAACACAGTGTTTCACTCTGTGGATAGCAATATTGGGTTGATCCTTGGGTAGTCCGTCTCTAATCCAGACAGAATTTCCGCCATTAAAATCAGCAACAGAAAGTAATCAAATGCTGCTTTTAGACTCAGTACAAATTCTGTGACTAGATGATTACTAGACCTCTCCTGTGCAGACCCTTCAACAGCAGAAGAAAAACGTGAATTGTCATACAAACTGCCATGTTTCTTTCTTCCTTTCTGTCTTTATTTTGAGACAGATGAAGAAGCAATGAAATATTTGTACATTCTTGATGCACTGGTTTTGTATGGTGTTTTAAATTAGGCCTTGGAAAAAAAAAAAAAAGGTGATCAGCAACCCAAATATCTAGAGATTTCTGTGTAAGAGTTCACTATATGAAGACATCAGAAAAACTGAGTGACTGGTACCTTTACATGCTTTTATACAACCATCCCATGCCATCTGTGTTTCTAGTGGAGTTCACTGTATCTGCATT
>NW_009631651.1:0-17202 GCF_000690535.1 Cariama cristata | reverse complement strand
CATGTGAAATATTATCTGCTGAAAGCTAACCTTCTTGGATCACCATAGTTGTTTCCTAAGTGGAGTAGGATTCTGTAAAAAACATAGAGGGCACAAATATTGAGGGCATAACTATTGCAGGATAGATTTGGGCCTTAAATTTCATTTTTAAGGGAACAGAAAAGTATGTAAACTCATGTATTTTGTCACCTTTTGCCAGGTCCAGGCTGTAACTGTGCAATCCGTAGATGCAGTGTAAGTAACACACGTTAACTTTCCCACACCAAAGATGTTCATTGTTGGACAGATAAGCTATGACAACTGTTTTTCCTACAATAAAATAAAAGTTAGAAAACAAAACATAATTAACTAGAACTGAAAGGTTTGATTCTCCAGAAGCTCTGTTCAGCATAGTGTTTAAAGATGTGGAGCTCAGTACACCCAGAAAAATACCGTGCCCTTTAGGCAGCAATAGAAGTATTATTAATTGATGGCACATGTGAAAGTTTCCCTCTTAGGGTTACATTATGGATTATGAACAATTGTGATTTTACTGTAAGTTCAAGAAACAGATTTGCAATATTAATAGGTTGGTGTGCAGATATGCACCTAAATATTTTCCTAAATTGGTTCATGGTCAGGGAAGATGGGAAAAAGACTAAAAATTGTGCCGTTTCTTCACCACCATGGATGATCTAATGAGATATGCTAATGAGATAAGGTTTTCTGTCATCATCTTTTATGCAGATTCTTTTTTAGGGTTGGTAAGGGAGTGTTACAGTTACCCACTTCATAAAGAAAACCAGAGAGCACTTATTTTTAGTCTTTTGAGAATATAACGCACAAATGCCATTTTTCCAGAGGTGATTCGTTGAGTTTCCACCTTTCTGCTTATGGTCAGCAAAGCTTTTAAAAGAAACTCTGGTATGGATTTGCATCCTAAATTCATGCAACAGTTTCATACAAATATTTCAAAGTGTTTTATCTGACACCTAGCATAAAATTAATTTGTAGTTTCTTTTGATATGCATCTTTGAGAACTTCATCAAAACTCAATTAATGCCAACTAAGCATTTTGGAAACTGTTGCCTACCATGAGACAAGTAACCAGACAAAACTTTTATTTTCTCTATTGCCTAAACCTAAACCACGCTGAATATACCCCTCCGGTTCCTTTCTCTCAGATTTTTAGATTCTTTACTGGACACAACATCTACTGGATCCATTATTGCTTGGGTAGTTCATGTGTCTGTCCAGTCACCAGCCTACAATCAAGGATACTACTTGGGTATTTTCATTGTACAGTAGTAAAAAAAAAACCTAAGCAAATCTATACAAGATGTACCTGTACAACATGAGTGGTTTCATTTTAGCACTGTACAACCAAGAAAAACTGATTTTGATACTTTGAGCATTGAAAGCAGCCTTACTTGCCCAGGGAACATCTTTTGCTGTCAAGAAACCAGTAACAGATTGAATCACTGTTCTGTCATGCCACTAAAGCCTCAGTTCTTTGAACCATTCGTGTTATACACTCAAAGAAACTGTAAATGTAAGTGTAGGCTTGTGGGAGAATTTTCAAAACAAATCATTGTGGTCATCTTTTATGTTAACTTTTTCAAGGAAACGTGAGAATAAAAATCACTATAACATCTACTTTTTTTTTTTAAAGTGGTCATAACTGTATACCGTGCAATGAAGAGTAGTAAGAGTACTATCATGTACAAAATTAATTTGGTATTGAAAATAGTAACATCAGTCACAAGGAACCACTTCTCTCCCATAAAGATCCCATAAACTGACTGCTGGTCACTGGGCACAGCACCTCACACAACAGTTTGGGGTTTTTCCTAGCTCCCACAATTTACTGGCCGGTAATGGCTGCAGGACAGCTATTCAGACTCCCTGAGGAATGTGTTACTGATTTGTTTTAGCCGGTACTTGTGCAGGTTTTTGCTTTGTGTATGTCAACACTGGGTGTGCTGGTTGTAGTTTCTTGATACTGAAAGTTACACACTCATGTTTGGCGACGGATATCATGCTCCACCTGTATGTGAAAGATTCACAGGAAAAGTATTCTGCTGTGCGAGCATACTGATATGGTGACATTAAAATACACTGCCAATTCACCAGGCGAATTTGTTTAAAGGAGAGGGAACAGGCCCATGCTGAAGGCAATCAGTGCAGGCACAGCTTCGTGCTAGCAGAAACAGCCAGCAGCAAGCATCCCAGCCCAGGACTGTTATGACTTTGCAGGTGCTCAGAGTCCATAGGAGGAAGCAAAGGGCCAGCTCAGCTGGCCAGGTCATGAGAGCGGACAGGGTGGGTTTAGTAAGACCACAGCTCCTCACTGTATAAGCAAGCACAACGCTGTATTGTGAACCAGCCACAACTAACTCACACCCCTTGAAAGAGTGGCAGGACCAGTTGCAGTTGTTGTGACCTTCATCTTACATGCTTAGCATACAAAGAAATGAAGTTCAAAGCTTATTTTTTCTCCCTCATTTCCTCTGTCCCTAGAGGGGCTTTACGCAAGACTTCAATTTTCTCCAATAAACCTAAATTAAAAATTGAGTGAATTTGGTGGTAGCAGCTTGCCACCAAACCACCATCAGGTTCTGCGGGTCTTAGTTAAAAGCAGCATCGCATAAAATTTCCCTGCTAATACACATTTCCCATCCTACCTGGAAGTTACACATCTGAAGCTGCCTCACTGATCTCACCAGTTAGGGTGCTATACCTCTGAGATGAGAGGCGTGGCAGCTGCATTTTACAGTGATCTTGCAGCCAGCAGTATTGTGGAGCTGTGGGATGGCTGTTTCAGTGTGGCAAGGAGAGGCAGCAAACCTGGGGGCACCCTGAGTTCAGTCCTGCACTGGAGGGTGTTGTGGTGCTCCCCAGCTCAGCAGCAGGGGCAAGCACTGGCTCTGGTCTGCTGGGAAACGGCTGGTGCTGAGGGCCTCACAAAGAGCAGCACCATGGCACCAGGTGGTAGGGGTTTTGCTCGCTCCCTTTGATGGTGCTCCCTTGTTTCTGCTGCAGCACACCATGGGGGAGCCCATCTCCCTAGCACAAACGCCATGACTGAAGGCAGCGAAAAAAACTCCCAAACCAAGCTTCTGATCTGCCTTTTTGGTGGCATTACTGGGTTTCATCCAGCTTCTGTCTCCTGAGAAGGAACCTGAGATTAGATAACTACAAGTCTTGGGTAACATCTGCCTGCTACAAAATGTGATGGTTTGCACTCAAACTGGGAAGCGCAGGATGTACGAACAGACCCTGACAAGCATGTTGGCAGGAAAAACAGAGCCCAGGTCTCCCGAGTGGTAATCCTGCCTGTTGGGCATATTCGCTTCCTCGTAGCCTCCAGGCCATGCAGAACTCATGTTAAAGCCTGCACAGGTTATATTTTTCATGTTCAGTAAAATTTGACTCAAATTGTGCCAAAACCTTTGAGGATTCTCCCTCCCCTGTCCCCCATGAGTTATGCTTCCTTGAAAAACCACAACCCTCTCTAAGTACCTTAGAAATGCACCATAAGCATTAAGCCAATGCTAGACAATAATAAATGAGGCAAAATTACATGCCAGGATGTGCTGGTGATAATGTTTTCCACTGAAGACAGGAGGAGTGAAATTTTCCAGCATAACAACAGAGGCACTGCTCCCCCCACCCTGCGAGAAATGCAAGTGAACTCTACCTTACCACCCTGCTCCCGTGCAGCCCTGCAAACCTTTACCCATCTGGTTACATCCCATAGGTGACACACAAAGCCGCTTGCATAGCACACCGAGGTTGGCCAGCCCAGCAATGGCTGACCTTTAAATCCATCTTGTCTTGTCTGCGTGCCCAAGAGGAAATCACATGTGTGGCACGAGCCTGACCCAGAAATATTGCAGGGAGTAGGATATTTTGTGCGAATAAGGAAGGGCAGGGTCTGCAAGATGAATCACTGAAACAATAATTATCCTGAGGAAAAACCTTGGAGGGTTGATTAACCATGATAACTGCTGTTTCAAGGTAACAACAATGCAAGCCATCAGCTCTCCTCAACTGCAAGGAACAGAAAATGCTTTATCACAAAACATGAAAATAAAATTATGGATGTTCATAAGAAGAGATTGGCCAGTATCTTCGGCCAAGGAGGCATCCTTTACTTCCCAACTACTCTGACTTCAGCGTGCCATTGTTATACAATCTGCCACAAGAATTGCTCCAAAAATTATTTTTAGCACACCAGTAGCTTTCAGTGAAGATAAAGGGACAGACAGTTGTTATAAAGACAGGAAATAAACTTTAGAAACTATTTAGCTTTTGGCTAATCAGGGCAACTGAATTACACAGTTCCTGAGCATGCATGATAGTCTCAGATAAGATGAACTCCAAATTATAGTTTTCTTTTCTTCCCTCCTGTCAGCCCAGTTACAACGTAACAGTCAGTGCTTCGCCATGCTCCACACCTGGAGCAAACACCAAAGCCAGGAATCTCAGGGTGATGCAGTCTCTGCCTGCATCTCTGGTATGCACTTCCCATGGCTGTATCAAATATGATGGTGATGTGCAGACATAGGGTTCACAGCCAGCAAGTCCCATTAACAGTAGCTGAAGTGCTATGTCTGTTCCCTGTCCCTGGAGCCAGCCGCTCCTGGCCATAGCACGTCCTCAGAGCAGTGTTCCCCTCCTTCCGCAGCCCAGGCCAGCTGGTACACCCACTGTGCTGCTTGACTCGGACATAGGAGCATCAGTGCCTCCTGAAGAAGTCAGGATAGCTCTGCTTGTGTGGCACTTAAACTGTGCAGAGGAGCTTCAAGCATCTCAAAGACGGGCAGAGCCATGGTGGCAGCGAGGGAGACATGACACGACCTCCCACCAGATATGGAAAGAGGTGACAGCACCTCCAGCTGCTGCAGAGCCACAGCAGGGGGAGCAGAGCCTGGCAGATAACGCCTGCCCAGGCAAACCATTAGTAATAATGATCTGTTGCTAATCAAACATTCACTGCACTGAAGGAGGAAAAAGTAAAGGCCTGATTCTGTCTCCCAATTGAAGCAATACTCAAATTTTTGTTAATGAGCCAACCTTGCGTTCAGCCTTGGCTACCTTAGCTAAATGCTCCCAGCTACCATGTTGTCAATCAGAGCTGATCTCCAAGAGAAGACAATGTTCTGCTGCCTTTCAGTTATTCAACCAGTTATCTCCCCAAAGTCTTCTTTGACTAATCAGAACTGCCACAGCCTGCTTTGTGCTTTGCCCCAACCCACCTCCTGGTCTGGCAAAAACGGTGGCATTACTTATGCAAATGCTGCCTGGTGCAGACGCCTGGCGGGCGCTTCTCGGGGTGAGAGCTGGAACGTAAAAACCCACCTGGGGTCACTCAAGCTCTGTACCAAGCCTGGACAGAAAAGCTCACTGCAGTGACACCATTTGAGGTAAATAAACCAGAATTTGGAAGACAAAACCGCCAGCAATCCATACTGTGCTTCAGAGGCAAAGGTTGCTGTATACAGAGCATGAGGCCTCATCTACCCGTGCACATTCCTCGCCAGACACAGAAGAGGTTCTACCTTGCGTGCAATCCGCATTTACGAGGAATGTGCTGTCAGACTTGCACCAGCATACGCTGAGGGAAGGCTCTTCCTGCTCTTCTCCGAGACCAGCTGAACGGCTGCCAGCAGAAAATGCCAAGAGAGCCACGGAAAGTGAAACTGCACTGCCGAGGGGGAGAGAAAACCAGACGAAGGTACTTCTCAGGCGCTGCTCTTTCGGTCAGATATTGAGGACTTGTGCTTACAGTTACCACAAATTTCTTATGCCCTTTGCAACAGAAAGCCAATTTGTAGGGTAATTTTAATAATAAAATAAATAAAAGCATTTCCCTGTTCCAATGTTATATGGATGCCTTTCCACCTCACTGCTCCTGAATTATGAGAAAGTGTAAATATGGTGGTTGCCAACTTACCATTACAAAACTTAACAGTTTTATATACTTCTGCCACCACTTCCTTCTGATCTAGACAGTCAGCATCCTCTCATTGCTACATGCAAGCCTTCCCTGAAGGTCTCGGATGTCTGTTGTTTGGAGACGGGTCCATCAGAAGGGCGGTCTGGGGGTAAGGTGAGGTCAAATTACTTAAACATCCTACTATTTTATTTTCTTGTTTAGTTGTACGTGGATAACCCTTCTGACCACAGTAACATCCCTCCCCTCTGTTTTTAATTTAAGGTTTAACAAAATTATTTTCATATTTTTATGTGCCCAAAACATAAAAAACCCCACCTTCAGCCACAGCCCTTCAGCTTGGACTCAGTCATACCTCTCTCAGTGACAGAACGAGAGTAAAACATGTTATCAATTTGAACAGATCACTTTCCTTTATGGTGGAGTTGTTTTCAGTGTGCTGTGATGTGTATTACAAAAGCCAAAGATATAAATGATCAACTGGAAGCTTGAATTAATTTTTCCTCATGTCTAAATTAGGAGAGTGAGTAATTGCTGCAGTAATCGCAAGCAGAGCCTGTTTATCAATGCCAGTGAATAATTGGCTATTAAACAATAGTGCACTTTGCCTTTGAAAATTCACAACACTCTAACAGGAAGCACACTGCCAGTTTTATATTAGCTTGATGATTGATGAGAGGAGTGGCAGGATTACAAATGCAGTTTGGGGAAAAGCTTTCTGACATGTCTCCCCCAAAAGCATCCCTATGCCTAAAGAGTTATCCTTGCTGCAAGGATAAGCACAGTGGCCTTAGATTACAGCATCTGAAGTCACAGGGACAAAATAGCACAAGTCTAATTCTGTAATCAATCACTTCTGTTTGCAGGCAGCCAAACACCGTACCTAGAAACCGCAGGCAGGAGCTGCCTCTTGTTTTCTGTTTTTTGTACATGTGTCTGTCTGCCACCCGGCCATTGCTCTGACCTCACTCTTTGTTCATAGCAGCATCTGGCCCTGTTATCTTCCTTATGCCCTCCCACTTTCCATGCCAAGCCTATCCTCTTCCCACCATTCTCCTCATCCCTTCCTTTGACAACTCTGAACCAAGTCCCTGTCCTTCTGGTGTACCGCCCTCTCCACCCAGCTACACTGATCCCTCACCTCCACCTGCTTTTCAGTGCCACCACTGCATTTCTTTCAACTCCTGGCTATTTCTGGGTTCTGTGTGCTCACCTCAGGCACCTCCAGCTCTCAGAACCTCACCTGTGCTCTCTTCCTCTTCTGGGCATCTTCCTTTTTCTGAGCTTCTCGATCAGGAACAGACATGGTGCAAATGGTTGGGGATCTCTCTTGTTCCTGCTGCTTCCAAGCCCTTTCTCTTGCCCAGCCTCTTCCCATCTTCCTGCTCCTCCATGCTTGATCCAAAGCTCTTTCTTCTCCTCCCAGATTCCCACATCCACTCTTGGTGGTGTCAAGTTCTGACATGACAACCCAACCAGTTTCTTACACTGGCATCTCTGTATCCTTGTGCCTTCAGTTGATCTGCAGCCCTTGTCTGACCCTCTCTGTCACTCCAAAACAGTTAACTTGCTATGTTTTTCACTTAGCACTGCTCTTCCTCACCTCTCCACTGTGCAAATTCCCCCTCTGGTCACTGCTGATCCAGATAATTCATTTACTTTTTCTTTCCTCCTCTGTTTGCAGACCTCTCCTCCCTGTCCTTTTCTCAACTTGAAAATTGCTCATTTGCTTTCAAGCTTCATTTCAGTCCAGTCTAGACTGCCTTCCCAGAGTCTGGCCTACTGACTTCATTTCACTTTGCCCCTGCCCCCCCCGAAGCTATTAACAGAGCAGCAAATTCATTCTCTCTACCTCTCCGTATCATCACCTTCCCAACTAAGCAGCTGTAAGATCCAGCTGAATCTGAAGAAGTATAACTGCAGCTCTGGCTGATGTAACTTCTCACTCCTCAACCACTTTCTTCTCCTGGCTCCTCTGTTCTCCCAGGAAATATGAGCTGCCCGGTTTTCCTCATCTCTGTGGTAGGGCACTGGTCTGTTCTCCCTTCCAATGGCATCTCCATGCCACCTCGGTTTCTTTTATCCCTTTTAATTCTTATTATCCATAACTCTCCTCGTTTAACATTGAATTCTGCCATTTCCCCTTCACTAGCAACCTTTAGCATCTTTCATCGTTACCAAAAGGTCCTTGATTTCCCTCTTGTCCTTTCAGACACTGTTCCATCCCATAGCTCATTGCTGTTTATAGTATCCTGGTGTTTCTCCAACAGTTTCTGCCTCTCACATCTTAACTGAAACCTCTCTGGTCAAGGTCTTTCATATCTTTTTCTTGCCAAGATTTCGGACAGATGCTTGCTCTTTATTTTTCTTAATTTACTTTCAGCACTGTTGATGACACTCTTCTTGATCTTGTTCTCTGGATTCAGCACACCTCATCCTCTGCCTCCCGTCACTCATTCAGCCTGTTTGCCAAGTATTCTTCTTCACCAGCCTTCAACAGGTCTTGGTGTCCTTTCCTCTACTATCTCATTTCCAGGAGAAAAACACCCACCAAACAGAACAAAAACCCGAAACTCACCTCCATGCAGAAACCCAATGACCACCTCTGCAGGGATACCTCCTGTTTTAGTGCTCAGCAACAGACTTGTTCCCTTCTATCCAAATAAAGTAAATACTAAAAAGAAAAGATCTTTCTGTAATGTCATCTCTTATTTAGACCTACTTTTAACTCAGGTTCTTCCTGGCTAAAGCAAAGCTCCTGCCTACACTTCCATATAACACCACTTTCCTTACTGACAATATGACTACGTGTGTCAGTCACCCTGTAACCCATCATGGCCTCTGATCTCTCCCCTAACACCCAGTTTATGAATCCTCTCCTTTAAATGAGGTTTAATTCTCTTGAAGTTTTTCTGCATTGGGTTCTAAGAACTGACAGCCTTTCTCAATGATCCTCTCAGTTGAACTCTCACAGTCTGACATCCTGGTTAGAGTGCCAGTTTTAGTCTTGCTTTGCTCACAGCAATCCAGCACTCTACCACAGAGTTAATTTGTCACTGGTGTTTTGAAATACGCTCCTTCTTTCGCATCCTTCTTCTGACACCTCCTCTTTAACATCAAGCATAAGTCACTTGAATTTGCTTTCAAGGCCTTTCATGACATGCTGTTGTTTACTAATAAGAAGCTGCTCCATGGCTAGTCCACTACAATGGTCTTTATCCCCCACTATCATATTTCCAAGGAAGCATCTTTCTTCTTCCTGGGTGCTCAATTCCTGCTTAGAGCTCTCTATGAATACTTGCAAAAGCACTTCACGCTTCTACAGCCACAGCAGCTGCTCACCATACTGATGAGCATGGTTTCCTTTTTACTCTCGTGGCTTCCACCCTCATCTTCTACTTAATAATGTTTGAGGGATGGGACCCCTTCTCTTCTGCATTCGTAAACGACACAAGAGAAAGGCAACCCACTGAATAGATAGGCCCATATCACTATCAAGAAACTCTGGCTTGCAAAGCACAGCGATCTGTGGAAGATGGAGTTATCAGAGTCTTCTACCACACATCCATTATCAAACATATAAATCCTCCCAGATATCCTTTCAGTCTGTGCCCTCTGCTCAGTTTGAGTACAAGCTGACACCTTTCAAATGGCCCTTACTCTCTGGTCCACTAGAAAATAATTTCACAAGAGCATAGACTTCCAAGATGTCTAAAGGGTTTGTGTGTGCACTTACACACCCCCTGGCCATGGATCCCAAACACTTCCCAGGAATACTCCAGTCAAGGCTGAATTTCTTGGTGTCTTTTCAGGCTTTCCCTCCTGATGATCAGCACAGCAAACTCCCTTACTGACAAGGGCACTCACTCAAACCAGACGAGCAAGAACATGGCTGGAAAGCCATTTTAACCTGAACCACAAGTTAAAGGTTACAACTTGAAGTCCCTCCTAGCTCAGAGAGCAGACACCAAATATTTTGCTTATTCTCTGTGACTATATGACAACCTTGGACCAACACATGCAGCTTATTAGAAAAAATAACAATTTTGGCAGAGGGACACTAGAACCAATAATTAAGTCGCTGAGTATCCTTACCTGACCATCAGAGATGACCCCACCTCTTGCTCCAGCCTCGGTGACATCTGAGTGGCTGCGCAGCAGCTGTGGCAGGAGGGCAGGGCAGCATTGCTAATGCAGCTTAAAGAAACTTTGGTTTCCTAACGCTCAGTCTGTTCACCTGGCTTAAGCCAGCAAGCTCTGCTGACGTCAGTGAGGTCAGAACAACCCACTATCACCAAATCCCTGGCCCAGACCCACCTCAAACAACCCCTAGCCCTTGTGGCCTATTACTAATTTGCCTCCGTGTTACATCTTCTCAACTGTACAAAGTACATGCTAGGACTCGATCATGTTGTCTTCTATATTGTTAGACCCCCAATGGTTTACAATTATATGTTTAATACCTTTAATTTATTTACTCCACAATTACTGTTTGGAAATGTATAACCAGAGGGCTGTGTGGCTCACTCTGAAGACGTTACAAGGCCTGTGGTGAACGGATGTGCTTTAAGCGTCTATACAAGCAACCTTTCCAAAAACATGAATTAGCTTAGTCAAGCACTTTCCACGAATGCATTTTTGACCGATAAGTTAATATTGTTTATGTAATTTTAAACTAAATATTGAATGCAAACCTATTTTGCCTTACATCTTGACATAAAATATACCTTTGTGTAGGTAGATACAGAAAAGTTCCTGGCTTCACAAGGAGATAGGAAATCATTGATAAAAGCCCTGATATCTGCAATACAATACCCTTTCATAGGGTTCACACATTTCCCTCAAAGCTCTCCTATTAGCAGAGGTGCTTTGAACAAACTTGGCTGGAAAACAAAATCTAGATCAGTACTTTACCTTATTTTTATTTTTTTTACCCGCAGTGCTCTTTTAAGACCCATTTTATGGTTACAATTTAGACAATGGCTAAAATGGAAGGGAAAAAAATTACAATATTTTATAAAGTTTATGTGCCTTGCTTATAACTCTCGCACACACCATGATATCACTGTGGCCTTGTGCATTTCTAGTGACACCTTGACATCAGCCTTGTAAAAGTGCATCTCAAACCTTTGAATAGAGGAAAAAACCGGAAGCTTCATTTTGGAACAAGGCAGGTTTTGAGTTCTATCATTTTAGCCACAGCTATAATTATAGTGATATTAATCTCATCAATAGTAGCAATCGTCTCAAAATACGTTCTGTTGATTGTCAGATTTGTAAATACATATTAGTCCAAGGTCAGCCTTCATCAGAACAAAAAGTAGACCTGTGTCTTCCTGTGCCTTCCTCCCCATCATTCCGCTTTCTCCACCCTTTCTCCCCTTCCTGCCATGAACATGAGTTTGCTTCCCCTGATCTCCACATGATTTCCTCATGCTATTTGTTACCCCTTCCCATACACAATTTTGTGACTCCGCCCTGCACATATTCAGGGAATAGACAACACCCTTGTTGTCCACGCTGCTGTTCTCCACCCAGCTACACATGCTATCTGCTTTGCACATCACTGTGCTCACAGTCCGTTTGTCCAACAAAGAGCTCATGTTTTGCAGCAACCAGTGTCAAGCACAGCTCTGCTTCATCCTTCTCCTCACTCACAGCCCTGGTGCTGTGAACAACTGTCAGAGTTCAGAACGTTCTGTGGCAAATCACTGGTACCCGGCAGGTTTTGTCACCAAAAGATACATCAGCAGGACTTTATATTCAACACTAACTGGTCACGGCTAGCAAAGATGCATGTTTCACATCCAGTTTCGCAACCCAGCTCTCTTCCCTCCATGCGTGCTATTGCTATTCCATCTCTCTGCAGACTTGGGGAGAATCTGATGGCTTTGGAAATACCTTCTTTTAACAGCATCTCTAGCTCTCTGGCTCTTACACTACCTGGAAGACTGTGCCATCTTTGCCAGATCAGATCCGTGGTGTTTAAGATCTTTCTTTGGCAAGAAATAATCTGCTTTGACAGTTCATCTTTTCACCTCTGTGACCAGTAATAAATGCATAAAGGAAGTGTCTAATCTTTTTTTTTTTTAAGGCAAAAATAGTATTTACCTAAGTGCATGTTGTGATAACTGAGGAATACTATTTTCTGCGAATGCAACATATTCCCCAGCGCATTTGTAATAAGTAACTTGCTACAGGGTGGAATCAAAGAAGTCTCCCAAAGAAACTGTGTGGGGGAGGTGTGTGTGGGGTGGGGGTAGAGGAATAAAAATAAAAAAGCCTGGATGAGCAGTATCCCTGCAAACAAATAGCTGTGTTTATACCTGTCAGGGGACAAAATGTAAAAAGCAAAAAAAATAAGCCATTGTAGAACTCGCGGTCTCTGATGTGCAGTGGGCACCTGGTGACACTTGCACATTGCTTGAGGGAATAGAGGATGCAGACCAGTGGGATTTGCATACTTAGCTCAAAATGACTGACAAAAAGACATCCATTACTCTGATTCTGCTATTGACGTGAAGGATTCCTGTTTGAGAGAGCAACTTCATGTATATTAATCACTAGCTGCTTCTCTGGTATGTGCAGCAAAGGCAGGGTCCAAACTCCAAGTAGTCGAGATGGTACCCAGGGGGACACAATCTGCAGCAATAGGTGGGGTTAAGCCTGATCCCATTTTGGAATACAGGCCCCAACACCAGGCCTGGTGCATGCATACACATGCCTACAGGAGCACGAGAAACCACTCAGAGTGTAACAACAGCGAGTTACCTCATCCTAGAGACAGCACAGAAAAAAGATCAAGGCATTTTCAAAACAGTACATGAACAACCTCCAAGTTCTCCTGCCTGTGCTTTTTTAACACTCAGTACAATTGATGATCATGTCTTCACATAGGGAGACTTCCTCAGCTCTGAGACCCAAACTCTGAAACAGGGTTGCCCCAGAAACAGGGCTGCATGAAGTTCACCAGTTCTGGCTTAGAACAGTTTCATCAACCCATTATTTTGGCTTTAACGTGAAGTATTCCTTCATTTGTACTTAGATTAAAAATCTGAGCAAACCCAGAGAAACCCTAGGCTCAGAGATGTTGTTTTCAGGAGCTCCTCAGGCTGTTTCCAGCTCCAAAAGCCAGCAGGCACCTTAAAAGCTACAGCACTGGGTACACACTGACACATCTCTGCACCAGATTGACACAAAATAGCTGTATCTTCCAAGTCACTGAATAGCCAGTAGACTCCTAAATGATCCAAACAGAACAACTCTTTCCTCACTCCAGATCTTCTATTGGCTTCTAGTCATCCACCTCTCTCCCCATCTAGCTCCTGTAACACTCTGAGCCCGTCAGTTCCTAACTAGGTGAAGCTGCAGGTAATTAGCTCCCAGGTACATGTGCTTGCCTAAACTACTTTTGCCTGCTGGCTTGCACTAACTCCTGAGGTCACCATCTGCCTGGCTTGGATGGGCCCTGCCTGGAGCCCACCTTGGTGGGACAAGGGGATATGAGCTTCCCTCTCAAAGGGTGCAATCCTCCTCTGGGTTTTTCAGACCCCTGTCCTGAGCTTACCGGACACCTGTTTACTTCACCAAGGCGATTGATCACAACAAAGCAGATGTCACCTTTTTACTGCCACAAGTGTTCAAAACCAGAAAACACTTACCCTGGAAATCTGCTCCAGTCCGATGGCGCGGTCAGCCCTGCCAGGCTCTCGCCCTTCCTGAGCTCTGACCTGCCGCAGCTCCTTTCGTAATTTACTCCTCGCCTTCAGAGAGAAACTCTGCGGCAGGCTATTTATTGCTCGTTTTGCAGTCCCATGAATACATCTGTAAACTGAGGAGTTACTGTGGTTGCTGATGATATGGTATATTGCAGGAGTGGACCAAGAAGAGCCCAGGAAATTAACTGGCCTTGCAAATGTTATTTATTTATTTATTATATTTTTTTTAAACACCCTTTTAGGAGGTACGAGATTCTTAATGCAGGGGGAGTTGGTATATTAACCTCACATTTTTGCTACTGAAAGGACTCTCCAGTCTGACTTCTAGAGGAGATATTTTTGACAACAAAACAGTGCAGCTATGATTAGCCTGATAAAAGGGAGCCAGAGTTGCAGTATTGATGGTATGTGCATCTAGGATCTAGTTACAAAATGGGCTTTTAACCACATTCTCCCTTGTGAATTCATGTTATCAGAGGCTAGTTTAAAAAAAAAAAAACCAGACAACTTTTCTTTTTCATTTTACCTCAGTATGTTTCTTGTATTTCTTTATGCTTATGAGTAATGAGACATTAATAACCTTGACCAGAACCACACACTGAGCAGACAGGCACTGTGCACACTTCCTTACTTAGCTTCACTAACCCACGTCAGCACAGAGACCAGGAGCAGCAGTGAATCTCTTTAACCAGAGGCAACTATTGGATCCAGTTGTGGTTTTGGGAGGGAGTCCAGAAGGATTGTATCAAGACCAACAGACTTTTCAAGCTTCTTTTTTTTTGATCTAATTTATTTTGAGATTACATTTTCAGAGCTGATTACCTAGCCCACTAAATCATTGCACTGCCTAACCCCAAAAAGCAACCCTGACAAACAATTAACAATAGAAACACCATTGTGGCAACAAGTGATGGATGGCTCAAGGGTGTAGCTTGGGCCTAGTCTTTGTTCAGAAGAAAGTTGCTGCTGCTAAATAAAGAAATGGGTGGCAAAAGGTGAGAGCGAACAGATCATATCTGAAATAAAACTATTCGCCCTGCTTGAGGGTATGTTTCCTCATAGCAGTGAGCGTCTCAGGAGAGACAGGCAAGCCCCATGGCTCAAGTCCCGAGTCAGAAACTGCCATGCACCAACCCTCCTTCTGCCATAGGCTGCGATAAAGAGTCTCTCAAGGTTTCTCCTCTTCCACCGTGGGCGAAATATGGTGTCTGCTTGCCTGTGTACTGGGCAGTGAGGTGGGATAACTGTTCTCTCCCAGGATATACATTCAAGACTTGTACCTCGGACCTGTAATTTCAGGCCTCGCTCTGACCTCCCACATTCCCCAGAGCTCTGCTGCGAACACCCAGCTGGGTATCCCAGTCTGTCTGCCAGCCCACGCCGAGAAAGAACTGCATCGTGGTCTGGCCAGGCTGCCTGAGGTCTGCTCAAAGGGCTGCTGACCCCACACCGGGATGTATTCCCCAGAAGCAGGGTGAGCCTGACTCTCCCAGCTGCCTTGGACACTCTCTCTTGTAGAGTCAGACTAATGTGTTTGGAAAAGGCCTGCCACTTTCCGATGATGCAGACAGCTGCACTTCATGGAGTAGCAAAAGCTGCCTTGTAAGTTCCTGCAAGGCGACCACAGAGTTCTTCCAACTGAAGAATCCAGACAGATGGATTTTTACCTGCAGACGTCTTCTTATGAATCCCAGGAGCTCTGTGATTTCTTTTTAACCCTTTTAAGAGCACGGGTTTGAGTTAATTTCTATTGCCACAGGCAATTTCCTGATTCCTACTTTTCTATCATTAATTTATAATTGTTGTTCCAAGTTTTGTGTTAATTTACCAATTTGCCTATAACTGATTGCCGTACTCTGTTAAGAGAAATAGAATAATTTATCATAATGCCTTGTATTGATTTTATTATGCAGAGATTAGAAAGTAATAAATACAGAGTGTAAAAACAGAAGCTGGGTATATATGCACTGTAAAGCAGGTGGTAGGTAAAGATTAGTTGCTATAGACCACTGGAAAGACCACATGGTTTAAAGGACCATTTAAGGTCTACAACATTTTAAACAGTTATTAAAATATTTGAGAAACTTTGCCAAACAAGACAAACTACCCTTCTGTAATCTGCACAGGAATGTTATTTTACGTATGCTTCACATGCTCACGCACACATGCACACACACTCACATATGTCTAGGTCACAACTTTTTTAGGAACAAACAGAGTAAGAGAAAGGCATTGATTACTCCAGTAAATTATTTATCTCATTTTCTGAGGAGGCTTTGCCATTTTCCACTCTTACTGAACCCTAAGACAACGATTTGCTCAGCCTTGACCTATCCCATACCCTGTGGTGTGTTAAGCAGCCAACTTGCTGTGATTGAATTAGAAAAAAACAGCCCTAACTTCAGCATCAGAAATACAAAAGAAAACCAAAAATGAAGCCTAAAGAGCTCCTGAACTGTGTGTTATACACTAGATCACCATAGCAGGGAATATGGACTGAAACTGAAGCAAGTTTAAAATGACCTCCCAGTTATTTTAGTGTTCAGAGGCTCACTTTAGGGGTAGATTTGTTCTTTGGAAAGCATGTCTAGTTTCAGGATGAGAGTCCTGAGACTTTTTGTGCCCATTTCTGCTCAAGGACTATTGAGCCAATGTGACCAATTGTACCAAGAGCAACAAAAAGAGCAACAAACCCCACGTCCACTCCCTGAGGACTCCCTGAGTCCTCTTCAGCGGCAGCTGTATTGCTCACCTGCAGTGTTGGTTGTTTTGGATTGCCCTAGACCTTAGCAGCCCAAGTGGTGGATCAGGACGTCATTGTGTTGAACTACATACAGAATGAAAAATAGAAACCTCCATTCACAAATCCACACAGGCAAAATACATGCTTTGGTGACTGGCTGCAATGGCAGGGCATGTTCTGACACCTAGAAAACTTATGCTCGATGTACAAAAAGGACAGTGCACTGAGCACATCCACGTTTCCTTACAGAACTGTTAAAACTTATGTTATACTGCTGCATCATGCAGGACCATCTCACCTTGCCTGAACCACAGGCCTGTATACCTCACAAGAGCTAGGTGAACATCTCTGTATGCTGTAGGAGCATGTTGTGCATAGGGTACACCAGTTCTCCAAAATCCTCTGGTTGTTACACACCTGTTCACATTTTTGCAGCCAGCAGCGGTGCTGGTGCACAGTGCAGGACGCCTGTCCCAGCACGATATCTGAGTCTGGGCTCACTTTTAGCATCAGCACAGTATGTTCCTTGCTGATCGAAGGAGATGATAGACAAAAGCAAACTGGAGTAATGCCTTTCTGCCTATCTCTTAATAGCACTTTCCTTTTCTGGAGGGTTTCCCTCCCACCCGAAGAGGATATGCCCTAAGCGTTGAATTTACTTCTCATTAATAGAGGTTGCCTTACAGTCAGATGTATAGCTTGTGCGCTCTGGCCCACTGGCTTGGAGCTGGTGCTGGGCGCGCTCCGGGGCTGGGCGCTTGCTTTATTCCACTTGAGGCTGCAAAAGCCCTGGGGCAGCGACT
>NW_009631650.1:13312-21419 GCF_000690535.1 Cariama cristata | reverse complement strand
CTGAGGGGGGACCGCGTCCCCTACTGCCCCCGGCCTGCATTTCTGAGGCATTTAGTGCGTTGAGGGGCAGATGTTCCTTCGGAGGAAGGTAAAGAAGTGCATTTTGGTAGATATTGAGTGAAGTCTGTGTGCTAATCTGGCAATTAAAAAGAAAACATGAGCTGTTTAAATAATGATACTGGCACCTTTGTCGTCTTCTGTTCTGCTTACGGAAAGCATACTTCTGTGGTACTCGAGCAGGCCTAGGACAGCAGAGTTCACCATGGATGCAGGGCCTGGAAAGTGTTTAAGCCTGGGCGATGGATGCAGCTCATATTGCTTTCCCATCTGTCACAGGATCCCCATGGTAGGGGTGAAGTTTACATGAGGGGTAGTGCTCGCCCACCGTTCACCCCACGGGGTCTCACGTGGGCTGTTGGGTTGCAGTGTGCCTCCATCCCCCGGGTGAACACGGCCTGTTAGTGCATGTGAAGTATTACTCTCCAGTAGTTGTCTGTTGCAATTCAGCATAAAGATTTGAAGTTAATGTACACAGTGATTTGACAGATAGGAAAAAAATAATTAAATTGTCTCTTTCACACTAGAGGTGGTACTTTAAAGAAAATAATGATAAAAAGCTAAATGACAGTATAAATGGTCCCATTGGGTTTTATCTTGGTCTAGTGCAGTTACTAAGCGCCACCCTTTTCAAATGTGGATACTGTTCTGTAGGTTCATAGGCTTCAACCTGTGTTAAAATACTCTTCAGTCAGCCATTGGAGATGCTAAGTGATGTGTGTGTTCCTTATATTAAAAGACTGACTTCCGTAAGTAACCTACGGTCACGTGTGCTGGTTGTCAAGTTTGGCCAGACAGGCATGATGCTTGTAGCTGGAACACCAAATCTGCTACTTAGCAGAGGAACTGACAAGAAACAATTTGAATGTTCTTTAGTTTCGTAAGAATGAGTAAAATGAACTGCTAAAGGAATAGCAAACCAGTTAAGGTATGTAGAACACTGATCATGCAGAGATTCCTAAATCAGCTCTAAACATGCTGGGTTTAGTGCCAGCAACAGTCTAGTTGTGATGCTCCATCCTTTGCATAAAGGAGAAAAGGGCTCTGTCAAGCTCATAATGAGTTGAGTAGTTTGGCTCTTAGCACTCAACATTTTTGTGTATAGGTGCGTAATCTGAGGGGGGAAATAGCCTTACATGGATTAAGTCAATCAATTTATTGTCAAAGTGATTTTTGTTAACTGGTGTTATTTGTTGAAACTGCTGAATTGACATGAATCATGAAAACATCAACTAGACCTTAAATATTTTGTTTAGTTGATTTCAGATTGCTTGCTTCCTGTACCAGTGTAGTAGGACTTACTGCTCAGCTTCTTGTTTTTGTTTAGCAAATACAACACCCCACAGCCTCCTTGATAGCGAAAGTAGCGACAGCGCAAGATGACATCACTGGAGATGGTACCACTTCAAATGTCTTGATCATTGGAGAACTCCTAAAGCAGGCAGATCTCTATATTTCTGAGGTATGTATGCAATATTTATTTTGTAGGTGGACAAGTTAAAAGCTTCATCTGTGACCATTCAACTCTTTTGCTTAATGCTTAACACTCGGAAGTGAAACATGAAAATGAATATATATTTCTGCTTAAAATGAGTGCATCACAGAACTTGTAAAATGAGGAAAAGCTGGAGCGGAGGTCTTAAGTCTTGTTCAAAATCAAAGACACTTATTGTGGATACTGTAGCTTTTAATGAGGTTTTGTCTGATAGCTGCCGTTACTTCTGTCTATTTTGTGTGAGTTAAAACTCTTCTTTTATCTGTATGTTAACAGGGAGATCCTCCATGATAGGAGGTATTTTGGATATTGTAAGTTACAGAGTAGGCATTCATATTGCACAGTGAACACCCAAGTGTGCTTTGTAGTTCCCTTGGTTTCGATTCTGTGCTAGAATAATCTGTACTTTTCCTCTGCATTGGAAGGATTTGCATTCCTTTTATATGTATTCAGAAGGACAGTACATTTTCTTGTCTTTGTAGGATGCATATTCCCTGTGTTTTGATGTTACATGGAATGTTGAAACCACAGGTTCTGTTGGTGAAAAAGTACCATTTTGTCTTCTCTTGTCTAATGATTTCCCTTTCCTTACCTTAGGGTTTGCACCCTAGAATAGTAGCAGAAGGATTTGAGATTGCAAAGGAAAAGGCACTTGAAGTTTTGGAGCAGGTCAAAGTAACCAAGGAAATGGATAGGGAGACCCTTATAGATGTTGCCAGAACATCCCTCCGTACTAAAGTTCATACGGAGCTTGCTGACATCCTAACAGAGGTGAGTGTACGTTTCTCTTCTGCCTCTCTTTGTGTGAAGAGGTCCAGGTTTTAAATTGCTGTGATTATTACTTGAGCGAAGGGTGGATGGAAAGACGTGAACTTGTACTTTGGAAGACTAATGGTCATTTGGGGACTTCTTTTTTTTTTTCTTCCCCCTCCTCTCTATTCCAGGCTGTAGTAGATTCTGTTTTGACAGTCAGAAAACCAGATGAGCCTATTGACCTCCACATGGTGGAGATTATGGAGATGAAGCACAAATCAGAAACTGACACAACGTAAGTAATGGCTGTCCTTGAGTTTCAGTTTCATGGTGCCCTGACATTTGAGTAATCTATGGGGTTTTCTTTTCTTCTTCTTAGAACTTCGGTGTCCTAAAGCTACCACTGGAAAAGTTATTAGGGGAGGGGTGAAAGAAAGGCAGAAATACAGTTTTCAGCCATAAATTATCCAGACAGCAGAAGTTCCCCAGTCACTGAACTGGATTCCCTGACGAGATTTTTTGAATAGCAAGGAGTAATACTGGCTTAGGCTTTTACATAACAATGTTGAATAAATACTTTTTTTTTTTCCTTGGTAATAGTGTCTGTGGCTCAATTATGCTTTAGGCTTGTATCTGTTCATTAAAAGTACAAAATAGCATCCAATAAATGGAAACTAGATTGTAGTCATCTAGTTAGATGTTCCATAGGCTTTATATTTACCTCAGCGGCATGGACGAATTCTGCACTAGCTTTTGTCAGTAGCTAGTGCAGTCAGACACTATGCCAGAATAAATTCCTTTTTCACACTGATTGGTATGCTTTTTGTATGAGAAAAGGCATGCCCTTGGAAGTGGGATACATAAGTTGTTTACTCCCAACATGAGCACACAGGCAGTTTGTGTTAGACCAGTTGCACTGTCAGTTCTCCAACTAGTCTGCGCTTCCATGAAATGTGTGTCTTCTGTATGTGTAAGTTGACACACAAAATGCTTTTTAATCTTCCAGACTGATTAGGGGGCTGGTTTTGGATCATGGTGCTCGTCATCCTGACATGAAGAAAAGAGTGGAAGATGCTTATGTTCTTACTTGCAACGTGTCCCTAGAATATGAGAAAACGTAAGTACACAGCAATAAGGTGAGGGGCAGAAAATGCTTTTGTCTTAAAAGACTTTTATTTAAGGCGTGCTTAAACAAAAGCCGAAAGGACTGCATAGACTCTTCTAGAGTGAGGCAGGTAGTGTAGAAGATGGAATGGAAGAGGTGATGCTCCTTCTGCAGTACTTTTTTTGGAAAAGGGAAGCTGGTGGCTGAGAAAATCTTTGAGAGGCAGAGCTTCGTAGTGGTTTTTATTTTGTTCTTTCATTGAAGAAAGGCTGCAAGTCTTTCCTTTCTTGGGCATAATGTTATATTCTAGAGCAAACATCTAAATATACTTCAGAGGTTGCCCTAGAGAGCAGGAACAGCTATATGTTGCGTGCTGGGTTGAGGGGGGTGCCTTGTTTGTTTTGAGTTGATTTCTTTAGAATATTGCTGAAAGGATTGATCCCTTATGCTTAAGGTTATTTGTACAGCAGAGAGGATAGTTTTCTTACCACTTTTTTGTTTGTTTCTTTTTTTATTTTTTTCCTCCTTCAGAGAGGTGAGCTCTGGATTCTTCTATAAAAGTGCTGAAGAGAGAGAGAAGCTAGTGAAAGCAGAAAGAAAGTTCATTGAAGACAGAGTGAACAAAATCATAGACTTGAAAAGAAGAGTCTGTGGCGATTCAGATAAAGGATTTATTGTGATCAACCAGAAGGTGAGATGAAGGGTATGACTAACTAGAAAAATTAATTTGAAATGCTGGGTTTCTTGGCAAGCCATTTGCTGTTTGACTTGCTTTGTACAGTTCTTCAGACAGAAATAACTAACATTAGGGTGATGTACTTTTGAATATATACATACAATTCCTACTTGAGATCTTCTTTAGCCATGAGGAGGACCTTAGTCCTTCATGTCAGACTGAGATGGTGTGGGTTTAGCTTTTTCTTTATCCTGACGGTCACTTTCTTTGTTTCCAGGGAATTGACCCATTTTCCTTGGATGCACTTGCAAAAGAAGGAATAGTTGCTTTGCGGAGAGCTAAAAGGAGGAACATGGAGAGGTCAGTTCCTGGGGAGAGGGGAGGGTAAAATAACTTGCTCTTCCAAACTTGAAAAATGAGTCAAGTCTGGCTTGAGTCCACCTTTAAGGACTTGCACTAAGATGTCCGCTTCAATCGATCCAGCTCTTACTGATGTGACTAAGTTTGTACAAACCGTAGAAATGTCAGCTCAACACCCCGGGTGATGTAGGAATTTGAGCTATCAGTATGCTTCAGATGTAGACACCTGTAGAGAAGACTTAATTCTACAAGCTTATTTTTGTGAAGAGCTCTTTAATGAACAGAAGCAAACTGTTCCAAGGCTGGAAAGTGTGGTGTTCTGCCTGCTGAAATACTATTGGTATGTTAGTGACTTCAGATTTTACTTAATATAACGCAAGTGCTAAGCTGTACATGTTCTCTCTCAGACTGACCCTTGCATGTGGTGGTATGGCCATGAACTCTGTGGAGGATCTCACTCCTGACTGCCTTGGACACGCAGGGCTTGTCTATGAGTATACATTGGTAAGTACGACCAAGCTTTCAGCTGAAGGCTGGTTAAATACGCCTCGCTGGATGGCAGCTTTTCTTTTGTCTTGATATGTCTGTGCATGGATTTTTCTTAAATGTTTTAAGAGTTATACTGGAGCATGAATGAAGGCTGGTGGCATTTCATACCCCAGTGTCCACTTGTATGTGAACATCTGCCTGGATATTTGCTCTTGTCATAGTGAATCTTCCTGTTATTTCCGTATTGTGCTTTCAATATCAGTAAAATAGAGAAAATGGAAATAAAGTTCTGCTGCTTCTCATCACTTCTTGAAGTGCTGTTAATGCAGAACTGAATCTGAAAGCTTCTGTTCAATTTTTTTATTACATGTGTATGTTAAATAAGCAAATGTATGACATGAATACATAACCCTCGTTTTCACAGGGCGAAGAGAAATACACCTTTATTGAGAAATGTGACAACCCCCGCTCTGTTACCCTGTTGATCAGGGGACCGAATAAGCATACGCTCACACAAATCAAGGATGCAGTAAGAGATGGTCTGCGTGCCGTTAAAAACGCTATTGAGGATGGTAAGTCTCCGCTCTGTTTAGTGATGTTAACGATCTTCTGTTGAAACTCATCTCAAAATTAGTGAGTTGGATGCAGTCAGACTCCGAGCTAAGTGTATTTTAGTGCAAAGTGGTTTTGGTTACTGTTCTTACACCTTGTATTTTACAAGTAGTTGATAACTGTGTAGGTCCTTACCTGATGAGATGTGAACTGTCTTTTTAAGGATGAGGGAAGAGATCAAACTACACTAAGAATTAACTACTTAAATTGGAATCTGTGCTTGCTGTGAAGTCTCAATATCGAGTTTTCCCTTGCAGGATGTGTGGTTCCAGGAGCAGGTGCACTAGAAGTGGCAGTAGCTAATGCTCTTGTGAAGCATAAACCTAATATAAAAGGAAGAGCGCAGCTTGGAGTCCAAGCTTTTGCTGATGCTCTGCTCATCATCCCTAAGGTATAAGGAACTCCTGAATAAAGTGGCTTTAAAGCACGCTAAGACAAATGGCTTTTTCTGCTTGAGGTCTCAATTTTAATTAACAACACGAAATAATGTGTCGGATCTCTCACAGGTTCTTGCTCAGAACTCTGGCTATGATCCCCAGGAAACGCTAGTGAAGGTTCAGACAGAGCATGCAGAATCGGGGCAACTCACTGGAGTCGATCTGAACACTGGTACGAACTTTCTAAAATAATGGGGTGATGCTCTAGTAAGAAACTGTCGTGGCTCAGCTCCATGAAGAGTAAAGTTGCTCTGAATGCAGAACGCTGTACCTTCTTTCATAAAAAGCTATGCAGAATGCCTTGGCAGGTGTCCCGTTGCTGCAGCCGGTGTTGGCATGCTGTAGCACTACGTAAGTTTTTGGTGAAGATAAAGCACGTGGTAACACTGCATTGGGCGCAGCAAGTAGTATCGGATGTTGGCGAAAAGTCTTACTTTGAATCATGTGAACTGGTTACTTAAAGACTGTTTGACTTTTGCAGGTGAGCCCATGGTAGCTGCAGCTGCTGGAATCTGGGATAATTATAATGTCAAAAAGCAACTGCTTCATTCATGGTAAATGTTACTGTATTTTCACTTTAAATAGCAATGGGGGTGTGGTCATTGAAATTGTTAGAGTAATGTGGAATTGAGGGATCCCACGTAGAGGAAGCTGTCTTGAAAGGCAGAAATGAAGCTGAGTCTTCTTTGAGCTATGTCAAAAGGGCTATTCTAACAATATTTACTTAATATTTCTAGCACGGTGATCGCTAGCAACATTCTCTTGGTGGATGAAATTATGCGAGCTGGAATGTCCTCTCTTAAAGGCTGAGTTGGATCTGCTGTTGTCGACGGTGGTCAGCTCCAGTAGTGCCCCATGCCATGTCTTTAAGCAATCCACCCGCGGTGGATTTTCCCAGCAATGGAAGTTACGCTGCTGTAACGAACAGCCCCTCTTTGGTAAATGTGGCCACTCAAAATATTAGCAACTTATTCACATATTTGGCTTTAAAAATCAGTTATTTATTTTTAATTTCACTGAAGTATACAACTGAAGTCTTTCCTTTTTACCCAATAAACTCTTATGTTCTGTGCTTGATGTGTGTTGGTTATTTAAAACTTTACCTTCCTTGGGCCAAGGGCTTGAACATCTGTGAGCTGTGGTGGGCTGTGGGGCTTGATTTGCAGTTTCTGGCTCCCAGCTCCACGTGCTGGACTTCATTACCTGTTCTGATACTTGCCATGGCAGTGTGTTCCCGCTCTGTGGAGTGCTGTGGAAATGCTGCTTGAGGATCTGCTTCTGGAGGAGCGTGGGTTTTGTTCAGTACATCATAAAGCTGGATTAAGCTTTGTACTCACAAATAAAACTTGAGTTAACTGCAGGGTCCTTTGAAGCGTGTTGAAAGACCTGTTGCATGTTGTCCTAACGCGCTGGTAGATTATTTTTTACCACTGTTCCTGCTGTATTAAAGCAAGGACAGCAATAAACCAGACCTAGGCAGAACTGCATCTTTAGATCAAGCCTACCAGGAAGGGGTGGTTGGGTTTGGGGAAGGGGAACAGGCTCCTGCAGTCTTAAATGATTTTCCCTAATCCTAGCTGTGCTTTAACAGACGGGAGTCTCCTTCCTTAGGAGGAATGACTATAAGAGCAACCTTTTAAAAAAGAAAAAAAAAACCCAACAAACACCGAAACACCCCCTTTTGCACGTGAGCCCTTGTGTGCCTCGAGGGTGGTAGTGGGTTTGTGGGTGGCCCCAGTAGCAGGAGCCTTTTTGTGTGCTTTTCAACCTTTGTATGCAATTGCCATAGTAGGAGAGTATCCCTTTTCTTGAAGAAAAACCAAACCATCTGCTCAGTCATCCTCAAACCCACACATGTGACCCCACGGGCGGCGGTGCCTGGCGTGGAGGCATCCCTGGCGTGGGGAAGGGCTTGGCCGCCTTCCCGGGGTGAAGGGCCCGGAAACACTTCCCCGCGCCGGCAGCTCTTCTGGGTCACGGCCGTGCTGTTCCGCCGGTGGTTCGCTTTTCTCCGCCTGGAGCCTGGCATGGCTCCCGGGGCCGTGGGGCTGGCCGTGGGGCTGGCTCTCCTGGCCTGCTGCTGGGCCCTGGGCAGCAGCCCCGCTCCGTGGGGGGAGGGGCTG
>NW_009631650.1:12747-13295 GCF_000690535.1 Cariama cristata | reverse complement strand
TTCTTCGTCTTTGGGCGTATTGTAGAAAAGCCGTAAAAATCATTTTGCTTCTCCTAGCGTAGAGAATCACTTCGCTTCTCCCTTCTTCCCTTGCTTCGAATCGCAGCGAGCCGTTAATTGAAAGGAGCTGACTTGCTGATTTCACCTAATTGGCGTTGTTCCTTTGCCAGGAGAGACACTGAAAATGTGACTTAAAATATTTTAAAGCTTGTTATCAAGAAAATGCAGACCTATGCAAATGCTAATTATAGTCACTTACTGTATTGCACCCTACCTCCAGTACATAAAGTGACTTTCTGGCAAATAATGCATGCTGTCCTGTGCGGTTATGTTTAAAAACGAAAGTTCTCATACTGAACGTCTTCACTTCTAGCATTTGGGAAGGATGAAAACATGGTGCAGCTGCCCGTCGGGAAATTTCAGATGGGATCCAGTTCACTGGAGAAGAGGAGCGAAGAGGGGCCCGTCAGGGAGGTGACGGTGAAGCCGTTTGCTGTCGACAAATATCCCGTCACAAACAGGGATTTCAGGTCAGAGCAAAGGTTTGG
>NW_009631650.1:960-12734 GCF_000690535.1 Cariama cristata | reverse complement strand
TGGGGGAGCTGGGGCGGCCGTGGGGAGCGGGGGGGTGGGGGGGGGTCTTCGGGGTCTGAAAGGCAACGCTTAGTTGTTCCCAGCGGTTGTATTAGAGAAAAAAAAAAAGTGTTTGTCAGTAGTAAATCATTTCCATGGGTGCAAGCTGAAGCATCTTAGCAGTGTAGCTTGCACACGTGCTTCTTTTTTTTCCCTTTTTTCTCCTTTTTTCCCTTTTTTCTCCTTTTTTCTCTTTTTTCTCCTTTTTTTTTCTCCTTTTGCTTCTCCTTTTTCTTTTTTTCTCCTTTTTCTTATTTTTCCCTCCTTTTTCTTTTTTTCTCCTTTTTTTTCCCTTTTTCTTTAGTTTCTCCCTTTTCTTTTTTTCTCCTTTTTATTTTTTTTGTCCTCCTTTTTCTTTTGTTTCTCCTTTTTCTTCTTTTTGTTCTTTTTTTCCTTGCAGGCATACTTTTTTGTGCGTGTGTCTTTTTCTTACTAATAGGGCTGTACTGCTTCAGATTTCAGGTTCCTATAGGTTCGGTTCCCATTTGTAAACCCCAGACCACTCCATGTGTTTTGTAGAAGCCCTCGGACAGAGCACTAATAAACGCACTGGGGGAAATGCCTTTATTTGCCTAAAAAGAGCCAACGCTTCCACGCACCAGTGACTGCCCAGCAACACACAGTAATGGCAATTAATAGGGAAACGGATGGGACAGATGCAGGGTGAGGTTATTCAGCAGTATGTGACTTTTTTTTTGCATTTTGGGGACATTTAACTAACAGCAGCCATAGGTTTTAGTGGCTTTTAAGGGATTTTCAATTTCTGCAATTGTTACCTTTTATGGAAGACCAGAGCGCAGGGTGAGTTTACCTGCATAGGTAACATAAAAACTGTCAGATCTGTGAACAGATGCAAATTGGACCATTTTTTCTGTTAAATCGATGTCAAACCGACTGGAGCTGTGCTGGGGAGGAGCCAGGACTCTCCGCCGGTGGGGTGTCTGTAGGTTGTGTACGTTTTACCTTGCTCTGAACTTGTTGGGTGTGCAAATCGCTGTATTCCGTGGTGCGACTCTTGCGTGTTGTATTTATGCCAGGGAGTTTGTTAGAGAAAAGAAATACAAAACAGAAGCAGAAGCATATGGCTGGAGCTTTGTCTTTGAGGATTTCGTATCTGAAGAGCTGAAAAAAAAAGTCACCCAAAAACTGGAGGTAAATCTAAATCCCATGGGGATGAGTTTCAGTGATGATGACGGAGATGGTATTTCTGATCACATCCCTGTCCAACCTCTCTGTTTTAAGTAAGAAACCAAACCAAACCAAACCAGGAGGGGAGACCCTTGCCGGTACTGCTTTTCCACTGAGTAGCAGCTACCTCTCAGTGAAGAGCCTGGCCATTCTCGGTGGTTTTTCTTTAGTCTTGGGTTGTTTTGTTTTTGAAACTCACAGCAGGGTTCAGCCTGGGTTGATTTATGGTGCTCCTCTGTTTACATCCTCTCCAAACGCTGTCAGACTGGACACATGAGATGCTCCAGTGAGCTGGGAGAGAGCAAAGCGTGTTTCAAAGTACTTTATTAATCAAACCTTAAAATAGAAAAACTAAACAGCATGGGCTTTGTGATCTATTTTCACTTTCAAAAGCAGACATCTCTACTCTGTTGGAAAGCACTATCAAAATGCCTGTGATAACTCAGCTCAAACTGCAGCATTTAACCATTTCCAGACTAACAAGCGCTCTTCTTTACACACGCTGCTGGAGGATGGGGTTGGGGGGGTGTCACCAGTTCTGCTTTAATCTGGTGTCGTTTCTTTTCCCAGTCGGCCCCTTGGTGGCTGCCCATCGAGAAGGCTTTTTGGCGACAGGTGAGTAAAAGCCCCACCCAGTGAGTCCTCTCCGTGCTGGAAGCATGCTCATGTTAGCGTGTACTGCACCTTACCGACTGAAAATGGGGAAAAAATAGCACCTCTGGTTGCTGCACGTTCCCTGCCTTTGTCTGTTCTATCCTTTATTCCCTTTTTAATTGAAAACTTTATAAAATCAATTAAAATGTGTTCAATGCAATTCTTCCCAGCCCTCGGGTCCTGGCTCCAGCATAAAGGACAGGCTGGATTACCCGGTGCTGCACGTGAGCTGGAACGACGCGCAGGCGTTCTGTGCCTGGAAAGGGAAGAGACTCCTGGCAGAGGAGGAGTGGGAATTCGCTGCCAGGGGAGGACTGGAACGTATGTACCACAAGCTCTGATGTGTTTCCAAACCAAGACATTGAGTAATGTTAGTTCTACCAGATCCAAAACTCCATCCAGGGACGTTTTCAGAGGTTAATCTCGGGGGCTGAACCACCTCTTTTGGCCTGGGAGTCGAAATAATAATAATATAGGAAGAAGAAGTGGCTTATCTATGATCTTAATATATCTTCCTAAACTTCTGCCAGCTAAAAATACCATTTCTTGGGTTTGGGGCAAGGAGTGACCCACCTGGCCCCACACATCGATGGCAGCGTAAAGCAGCCGCTGGGATTGCTGGGGGGACCACGGGACTCCCTGGCATGAGCCATCCTTTGTAAATGGGAAGCTGTTGCTGATTCCCATCTCTCCTCGGCTCCTTGGCAGTGTCTGTAGGGATTAGACCAACAATCCCCGTTCATATAACCCCTCTCAGTGTCCCGAGCTGAGCAGAAAAGGACAGTCGTAACAGCCTGGTTAAAAATAGGCGAAAGCGGAGGCTGGAGTGACACGTGGGTAACGGGTGTCTCTTCCTCCTTGGCAGAAAGGGTGTATCCCTGGGGAAACAAGTTTCAGCCAAACCGTACAAATCTGTGGCAGGTAAGATCTTAAAAATCATCCCATCTACACTGAGTTCTTCTGAGGGTGGTGGTGAAGTTGACCACCGAGTGTGCGTGGCTGCCTGAGCAGGCTGCGTGGTCCTGGGAAGCAATGCAGACTTACCTGCAGGGTACTGAAATTCAGCTCCTGGTGGGTTATCCGAAATACCCTTAGAGGGAGCAAACTCAGCCCAGTTTCCCTGGGAAACCAGGATTTCAATGTTTCCAAAAATTCATACATCAATTTGTTTGAAAAGGGAGTTGTCTTTGGAGAACTTTCGATGGTTGATCTCCTCTCCTGGCCAGAAATGCTGCGTAGTCTTAATTTGCAACAGAGAGTTATTTCCATTATTTAAGTGTAACACGGTCCTGTGAAGAGCAGGACTTCGTGTTGTCTCCATGGTGGGTCTTTGCTCGGAGCGATCGTTCTTCCCACAGGGCGATTTCCCGGGGGTCGACACGGCTGAAGACGGTTATCACGGCGTCTCGCCGGTGGCAGCGTTCCCTCCTCAGAACAACTATGGTACGGAGCAGGTATCCCCGCCTTGGTTTTGGGGATGGCATCTGCTTCCTAAATGAACACTAATTATAGAATCCTGTAGTTGTGGCAGCGTTTCAGATGTGATGTGGGATCACGTCAGCATCTTGATAGAATAACCGAGCCCAGCACAAGCACTGATGGTTGTTACTGAAGTTGGCTGACGTGCATCTGGTGCACTTCAACGCACCAAACCATCCCCTGCTTTTAATTACAAGTTGGTCATTTTGCACTCCAGTGTGACTTAGCTGAAAATCCTGAGCACGTTGTCCCAAACCATCCCCTGCTTTTAATTACAAGTCGGTTATTTTGCACTCCAGTGTGACTTAGGTGAAAATCCTGAGCACGTTGTTTTCAGGGCAGCAGATGCCATGCCCTCACACAGATGGGAAATGATGAGACACATTAAAGGCCCAGTTGTGAACTGGGGCCAGTTTGAAATACAGTGAAGAGCTTCTGGTTCCCAGTCTCACCATTAAACCACGCTCGCGCAGTGATGCTTTGAATGGTGCGGCCCCTCCCATACACCAAAGTGCTTTTGCAGCCCTTGCAAATGTGCTCTCATCATCCTGATGCAAAACCGTCCACGTCTCAGGGCTTTACGACCTGCTGGGAAACACCTGGGAGTGGACCGCGTCGGAGTACCTGACTCCGGGGCTGCCATCGAGGCAGCGTGCTCAGAACACGCGGGTCCTGAGAGGTGCCTCGTGGATTGACACTGCAGATGGGTCTGCAAATCATAAAGCTCGTGTTACTACCAGGTAGGTCTGGGCAATGCCCAGGGGCTGTTTCACAGTAATTTCTTCTGGCTTGGTTTTATTTGGAAGGGGGTTTTATTTTAAAAGACATTTGTTTGTTGCTGCTCAATTTTTCTGAGAAGCAGTTACGAAAACATACTACAAATACTGCTAAAAATTTTCCTGCTGTAAATACGTTCCTAATTGCTTCTCAAATGATGCGTTTTTTCCATCAAGTAGTAGAATTAAATTCTTTGCTTGAAGTTATTCAACAGAAATGGAAGATGTTTCTAGTCTGTTATAGAGGGTCACATTGAAGGATGCAGGCGTTAACTAGGAAGGATCCCTAATTTTGGGTGTCTCTTTTTTCCCCATGAGAATGGGGAACACGCCAGACTCGGCCTCCGACAACCTCAGCTTCCGCTGCGCTGCCGACGTCCCGCCTGTCACGGCCGAGAAAAGCCGGACCAAACCCGAGCTCTGAGGAGGTCACTCGGGAAGACCTGAAGGCGTTTTCTCCCGTGGAGATGAACAGTAACCCCCAGCAGTCACTTGCATTAAACCTAGACGGTTTTAAAAATTTAAAAATAAATACTTTCGGCTAAAACACCTTTCTGCACCAAGAGATCTGGGCACGAGCAGTGATTGGAAATGACAGGCAGGGTGGTTTATCTTTAATGTCCTTTTGGTGTCCATTTTAAATTAGCAGAGGGGTGCATGTGTGTGGGCCCGGGCCAGAGCGGCTCTGCCCTCCAGCTCCCTCCGGAGCGAGTGAACGCCCGCGGCCCCCCAGGACCGCTGGCATGGGGCTGCCGTGAGAGGTGGCTGCAGGGGGTGGGCGATGGGGACACGTCCCTGGAAGGGGGACTCCCACATCGGTCCCCATCTCCTCGGGAAGTCCCAGCTTCCTACCATCTGCTGAGATTTCCCAGAAGTAAAACAAGGCACCTTCACTGACCCTTGAGCAGTGGCAAAATGACGTGTGTGCTTGTTACTAAGTGCATAGATGACACAAACCAGTGACCCACCTCTCCCAGGTGTTATAACCAGTATAAAGGCTACAAACTGGCTGTGCACAAGCTCTGCCACTAAACCTGATGGGACCAGGAGCCTCAAGCACATGGGTGGGTGACACCACCGCTCCAGGCAGCGCTCATCCCTCCTCCGCTTGTGACCACCCCAAAAGCGTCCCGCTCCGGTGCCAGGCTGTGCCCGGGGTTGAGCCTTCCCCACTGGGAGCCGCAGCTGGTTATGGCTCTGTTAGAGGCAGCTTCTCCAAACCCATCCCTTACAGCAGGACATACCCCGGGGTAAATTGCACCCGTCTGCTGGGTTTGCATTTGCACCTGACCCAAGGCCAGCAAAAGAAAAGAAAAAGTGAAAGAAGTCACCGGTTGGTTTTCAAAGATTTTACTTGCCTTGATTCTGAGTAAACGCATCAGCTTATGCAGCAGTGATCAAAACAGCCCTTCCTCGGCTGCCAGGGTGAGCAAAATGGCCTTGCAGGTGTTCTCGAAGAGGGCAGCTCTGTTCTGCGCCTCCCCCTTCTTCACCCAGTGCCGGTAGGTCCTGAAGGCGCAGGCATCGATCAGCTTGCGGATGGGCTTCAGGGCGTACGGGTCCCGCACCACCAGCTCCCTGGTGATCGACTTGACCAGCCGGTACTGGTAGTAAATACGGACGGACGCCAGGACGGTCAGGCAGATCACCTGCAGCACAGGGGGAAGAGGCTGGAATTTGTTGCCAGTCCTACGATGAGACCGAATCGGCCTCATCGCATCCCACATGGCTGCTGTCCTTGTGGAGGAGTTGGGAGGGAGCCCAGCTCCTGGCACAGGTATTCAGTCCCGTGTGAGCAGCACAGGCTTCTTCCAAGCGTGCTCTTAATGACAAAACTGCAGGTCAGTCCTAAATGTGTCACCTAATGTCACTTTGGGGACCTTTGCGCTGCCTTAATGTCCAGCTATAGGGAAGGGAAAGGATTCCTTTGTTTTATCAACTTTTGCATCATTAATGCACCCGTGTGATAGCAGCCTCATTGACCTCCCCTGACAAGTGATCTTTTTTAATGGTTTATTGGTTTCTTTTTTTTGAGGAGGAGGGGTCGTCAGGCTTTTCCCTTTTCTTATTGAATCCTCTTCTGTGAAAAAGCCCTTAGGAAGTACCAGAAAGCAAGCACAACAGTGCTCGGAGAAGGGTCTCCACCCAGGTTGCCGCACCCTGCCAAAGCCCAGGTCCATCGGCCTTGCTGTACTCCCAGTTTCTCCCAGCTCAACTGGGGAATCCATCCCACCGCTCGGCTCGTGCAGCTCCCAGGCTCCCCAGGGCTGGGGCACTGAGACACCCCCATACCCGACCTCACCTTGAATTTCCGGAAGGGGCTGAAGTGCCGGACCTCTTCCACATCGTACTGCTGGAAGAAGGGGTGGGCCAGCGCCTCGCCGGCCGTGTACCGCTGCCGTGGGTCCACCACCAGGAACCGGGAGATCTGCACAAGGGCACCGCATCAACCCAAGGTATCCCACATATCTGCAACCTCCTCCCAAGGTTTTCCCATCCCTGAGCACCTACCAGGTCCTTGACGGTGTCCGAGCGGTCATCCCACTCTGGGGAGCCGAACTGGTAGTCCCCGTTCATGATCATCCGCAGCATCAGCATCTGCTTGCGGTGCCAGAAGGGAGGCGAGCCGGCCAGCAAAGTGTACATGATCACCCCGGTGCTCCACCTGCGGGCAGCCCAGACGGACCCTCCAGCCCCCGGTAGCACCCAGCTGGATCTGCACCCCCAACTGGGATATGCTGGGCTACATCTGGCTTTGCCTCCCTGGAAAACCGGGAGGAAACTGCCCTGTGTGGTGTCTGATGAGGGAGGCTGAGCTCGCTGCTGAGGCTCGTTAGCACTGATGGGTAATAAGGAGCAGGGATGGCTCGGCTGTTGGGGAGGGGTCTGGGGGGTTGTTCTCTTGGATGCTGCAGGAGGAAGCTGGGAGTTGGAGGTATTTGTCTGTCTTTGTTTTTCTTGGGTTTTTTAGAGGAGGGAGAGGATGGGGGAGAGTGGGATATGGTGGGGCACAGTGGTGCCAGCGGGGCTGGATCCTCTGGGGCTGTCACAGCTCAGGCTGTGGTGGGCAAAGTGTCCTGGCATGGGAGGTAATGGAGGTGTTTGAACTGAAAAAGGGGTGAAATGCCCCAGTGTGTTTTGAGCGGTCGGTTACAGCTGTGACTGCTGCAGACCTGAGCCCAAAGCCACCAGAGAGAGTGGCCGAGTCCCTGCAGGGCTCTGATGGGGTTTCCTGTGCTGGCTCGTCTTTCCTCGTCTTCATGTCTTACTATGGGCAGTGTTTAAAAAGCTCTGTGCCTTGGAGCCTAGCCCGAGTTGATTTTTATGAACAGAAAGTGTTGCTTTCCCTCCTCCCTGACAGGGCAAAGTGGGGAGGTGGGCTTCTCCCCAGGCTGCTTCTTCCCCCAGCTCTGTGCCAGAGCCCCTTGATCACCAGGACAGCCCCTCGCAGCCCTCAAGGTTGTCTTCTGGCACATCACTTAATTCCTTCCAAACACTCAAATGGGTCCCCACCTGCACAACTCTCGCTGCACCTCAAACCACGCGTGTTTTGGGAGCAGCCCAAGGGGCGAGGTGGGAAGGCAAGCATCTCACTCACATGTCGACCTCCTTCCCGTAGCCTTGGTGCTCGTCGTCCATGGAGCACTGCAGGATCTCAGGGGCCAGGTAGCCAGGCGTGCCGCAGATCTCTGCAAAGACAGGGCAGAGCATCCCCCTGGGACACCCAGGAGGGTTTGTGCCATCCCCACCCACCCCCAAGCAGTTGATAAGGGGGGGGCTTGGATCCCAGGTGGGATCTTTGCAGTGATGGTGCTCGCAGAGAGTAACTGCAACTCGTGTGCATCTTCCTGGTGACTTTTCTCAGTGAATTATAGTGGCCAAAGAGTGAGTGAAGAGAGCAATGGAGATGCTGGTGGGAGGGGATGCCTGTTGTTGGATATGTGGCTCTTTGCAGGGTAGGAGTTGGGTAAAAAAAACCTTAATGTTGGGCTGTAAAGGGATGGGGTAATGAGGATCAACTGGAGGAAAGGACAGGACAAGAGGAAACGGTCTCAAGTTGTGCCAGGGGAGGTTCAGGTTGGACGTTAGGAAGAACTTCTTCACTGTAAGAGTCGTTAGGCATTGGAACGGGCTCCCCAGGGAGGTGGTGGAGTCACCATCCCTGGAGGTGTTCAAAAATGTTTAGATGTGGCGCTTCGAGACATGGGTTAGTGGGTTTAGCGGGCATGGTGGTGTTGGGTATACGGTTGGACTTGATGATCTTTGAGGTCTCTTCCAACTATTACAATTCTATGAAAAAAGAAGTGGAAAGACCAGGATGGTTTTCCTAATGGGCAACAACTCCTTCATTGCAAGGAGGGCAGTTTGGAGGCCGTGCGCAGGCAGAGCCGGGCTCGTGCACGAGCAGGAGGGCACCCCAAGCCAACAGGCACCAGTGTGCACCCACGGAGCAAGACTGGCGTCAAGGAGAGAGTGGGGCTGGACAGACTCCACCAACTCCCTGTGGGCACTGCAGCAACGGGGTGGCCACAGGCCAGCTCGGCATCGCCCCTGCTTTGCCATCCTCCTACCTTTGAGCTTCTCGTTCTCATCCAGCTGGCAGGAGAAGCCAAAGTCCGTCAGCTTAATGTTCATGTCGTCATCCAGGAGAATGTTTTCTGGCTTCAGGTCCCGGTGGACAATGTTGATGGAGTGGAGGTACTGGATCACTTCCAGCAGCGCGCGCATGATCTTCCTGGGGAGGGGTGACAGCATCTCTCCTAGCCCGAACGCCCACCAGCACCGTGCTCCCGGGGATGGGGATGGGGACAGGGACCGCACAGCTCTGCCCCTACGTCTGAGCACAGGGGCACAGCCCCGGGTGCTGTTTTGCCTGTGGGTGCTGTGCCGGCTACAAGGTCGTCCTACAAACCCGTGCTCTGCTTTTGCAATAGGATTTTCGGCCATCTGCATCTGGCCTTACCTGGTTTCTTTCTCGCTCAAGGTGACTTTCTCGGTGAGGTAGTCGAAGAGCTCCCCTCTCTTCATCCTGCAGGCAGGAGGGAAAACGGAGGCAGGCAGCAGCTGAGCTGCAACGGCAAACCGGCCCCAAGCTCCTGGAGAGGATTGCCTGGGGGTTGCTGCCCCTTAACAGCCCAGTGCACCCATTGCACAAAACGACAAAGCGACTTGTTGATAAAAAGGGGTGAAACTGCCTATATGGTGCTGCAAATCATCAGGCAGGAGGAGGACAGGCTGTCCCTGGAGAGGACAAGGTTTTGGATGGGACAGGGTTCTCCCGGTGTCATCCCCCTCCGCTGACGTCCATCGTGCTGCCCCGGCACCAGGAGCTGCAGCGTCACATGCGCCCTGGTCCCGCTGGGCATATAAATAACCCGCAGGGATGTATGACGGTTCCCACCAAAGGTTATGGGGAAACCTGAGCAGCACTGAGCTGCTGACGGAGGGGAAACGCTGCCGGCGGCAAGGCTGCAACGAGCTGGCTCGCAGCAGTCGAGGCTCAATTCTACCTTAACCACGAGCTGGTTGTCCCCTCGCTTTGCCCTGTTTGGGCCATAAAAAGCTGGGCCGAGTGCTGGCTGGTGTCTGTCTGTAGGGTGGGAGTGGGCTTGGGGAGATGGTGCTGGGGGGACGGGCAAGCTGGTACTTACAGGTCAAACACCAAGAAGAAGAAGGTGCTGGATTCATAGCTGTCCTTCAGCTGGACTGCAATAAAACACGGGGGCTGTGAGCACAGTGTACGGCATATTCCTGTCCATTAACAGACTAAAAACTGCAGATCTAACTGGGGACAGGGAGCGTGCAGCTCAGCCCCTATGTCTGAGCGCCGATTGCCAACTGAATTCATGAGGAGCTGATCTTCACCAGTGTTTTGGTTGGGTGACAACCTGGGCAGTGCGGGCGCCGCTGGCGTGTGCGGAGGTAGAGCAAATGATGCTCTGAGCAGGTGCCCTGTGTCACGTTAAAACCGTTGGAGGTCTGACTCTCCAGGGATTTCACCCCAAAAACCCTTCCTGGAGACACCTCAAATAAATGGGCAGAAAACCCCTTTGCCCTGACGCTCAGAGCCTGACTTACTGACATTGGGGTGGCCTGAGACTTTCCGGAGAATATCGATCTCTTTAGCAGTGGCTTCTCGCAGCTCCTGCACCTCCTTGGGGGATATTTTCCCCGCCGTGATGTCGATAATCTTTACGGCATACTCCTGCCGGGTGGTTTTGTGAATGCACCGACGGACGACGCTGCTCACCCCCCTGCCAGGGACAACAGAGACAAGATGGGGGTTTCCGTTCCTCTCTGTCCAGCCCGACTCTGCCGTCGGCACCTGGGCTGGTTGGCATTTTCATGCATGAATGGGTCTCGCTCTGTTACCCTGTCTTGGTGGGACGGAAGATTTTGAGCTGATGGAGAGTGCTGCTTCATGCTATTTTTAACCCCATGCTGCTATGGGTCCTGTTCATATCAGATTCCCAGGGGACACTGTTCCTATCGGCTACTGGAGTACGTCAAACTGTAGTTTGCCAAAAACAAGCTTTACCTGCCCAAAACCTCCTTCGGCTCATATTTTTCATAAAACTCCTTGGATGAGTTCCAGTCTGGTAGCTCTTCTTCCCTGGTCATCTCTAGCTCCTGCCTGGCGGCACTCTGGGCTCGTCCGTCAACAGAAAAGGGCTGCAAGGAGAAAAGAGCAAGGATGGGCGCTCGCTGCACCCAGGGCAGGAGCAGGGACCTGCCCCGTCCCCAGCCCCCCCTGCCCAGAGGGGAAAACGTGAGCTAGAGAAGGGAGGAGGAAGAGGAGGAGGAGGATGGTGATGATTCTGGACCACAGACCAAAGGGGATATTTCACTTGTTGGAAAAGCAAAGCTTTGCCCTTAGGACCCCATGGAGATCCAACTGAGGACAACAGGAGAAATCCCACTGGATCCCCTGCAGCCTGGCTGTCCCCAGAGGCAGAAGCAGCCTGGCTGGGGCCAAGGCTTTGGAAAGCGCCGCGGCACCTCAAAACCTCGTCCCTTCCTGCAGAGCACCCGCACCCAGCTGCCAGGGCATCCTTCTCCAGCTCCTACCGCGTGCTAAGGGCTGTGCCACACTTCTCCGGGTTCCTCCCGCCTGGGAAAGCAATTTCATTAATTTTTTTGAGAGGCCCACGAGGAGAGTGCTGGTGGGGAAGGCAGTGGCTGAGCTGTACCTTAAGCTCCCAAAACCACACAGCTGCAAGGTGATGCTGGCACAGCAAGTCCAAAGGTCCCCAGCAGTAGGAGCCTCCAGAAACATCACCCCAGGCCAACGCCACCCAAAGACCCCTGCGAAGCACTGAAATCTGCCTTGCCTTTTTTTTTTTTTTTTTCCTCTTCTTTTTTTCCTCAATTATTTTTAAGATGACAAAGTTGTCCGGAACGGTTTGGCTGAGAACAAGGAGGAAAAAATGGTGTTTAAAGTGAATGGAAAAGGACTAAGGAGGGAAAACAGGTGGCAAGGGTCAGTGAAGCGGCGTGGGGGGCTCGGCGGGTCAGGGTACAGGCAGGGGACGGGGTGCTCGGGGACAGCCAGCGCTGCGGGGTCAGCCAGGGCCAAGCCAGCCTGAGGACAGCGGCCGAGCAAGCTTCCTCGGCCCCCCACATACAGCTGGCCGGCGG
>NW_009631650.1:0-929 GCF_000690535.1 Cariama cristata | reverse complement strand
TTTTTCGGTTGGTGTTTTGGTTTGGGTTTGTTTTGGTTTTTGTTTTTTTGATAGATGCTGCCACTGCTGGAGGAAGAGCAGTGTGGCAGTATTTTGATGGGGGGGGGGGAAATAACCAGTAGTCCTGATCCCTAATTTTCCCTGGCATTTCCCCTTAAGCCCTGGGAACTGGATGTCCTCCGCTTGTTTCTGTGCCCGGCGCTGCTGAAATCCTGACCGTCCGGGTCCAGCTGCTCCGCAAACATACCGAGACCAAGCAGTTAGCGTGGAAAGCAGCTCTTAGAAGCGTGGGCAGCAAAATTATCACTTTGGGGTGATGGTTTGTTGTCAGGGGAGGGACAGTAGGTGGGCAGGGGAGCCCCAGTACTGTGGGTTTTCCTTTGCCCTTCTCTCTGAGGTGGCAATCACTCTGCCAGGCAGGTTTGCATCGCTAAGTACATTTAAATCTTGTTATGAATGCGCCTCTGTCCTGACCCGGTTATAAGGACTGATGCTGTGTTTCAGGTGTCTGTCTGCCGCTGCTGGGAAGGATGTCTAACGGGGGCTGGAGCATTTCTAAACAGCCATGAGTTTGATTTTAATTTATAAAATTCTCTCTGTTGGCAATATTGTGAGCAAGTCAGGGCTGAAATAATAAATGAGAGGCAGGATCAGGGAGCAGGGAAAGTATCTCTGAGGTGGGGCAAAACCAAAAACTTTGATTTTTTTTTAATTTTTTTTTTTTTTTTTAAGCTGAAAATCAAAGTCCTGGGGGTTGGTGTTGCAGGGAAGGGCTGGAGGCCGGGGAGCATCTGCGGAGCTGGGGTCTGTGTGGCTGCTTCTGGGGGGAAGGAGCCCAGGGGGTTGTTTAGAACACCCCGATATTGTACAAGCAGCTGGTACGGAGCACCAAGAGGGTAAGCCGGTTTTATGATCAGAGCTGTACGTGC
>NW_009631649.1:61169-69183 GCF_000690535.1 Cariama cristata | reverse complement strand
GATCAAATACAAGCTTGAACCTCAAGTGAATATGGCAGTATAGGTAAAGCCATTAGCAAAACCACCTAATTTTTGTTTGTCCAGCATGTACCACAAATAAAGCCCAGATATCCTGTGAGTATTAGAGTACAACTGTGTAATATTTGGCCAGTAAACAATTCATTTGGCCTATTGGTCTTTGTGGTTAACAGAAAAAAACATACTGGTAGTATTGCAACGGGAAGGCGAAGGACACAGGAACATTGCAAAGAGAGTGGGTGGAAAGACAGAAAGGGGTGTATTGCAGCCAGAGAATTTAATTCCAGATCATTAACAGAAGAGGACTGCTTCCTACCTTTGAAGAATATAAAAACAAGGGAGGCATTTCAGACCCCGCATAAGCTGTAGAAATAAAATGTCCAAAGGAGACCCTTGGAAGAGTTTAGCCAGTATTTACATACTGAGAGGTCAGTATGAAGGTAAATCACCCAGCACGGATGCTGAAGTGAGTGGCACAAATGAGATCTATCAGTCCAGCCCATGTTACCGTGCACCGGGTATGACCTCATGACCCTCATTCTGTCTTCCCAAGTTTAACATTTTGTGAACATGTTTTCAAAGTCAATTCAAGATACAAGCAGAGGGCCAGACTGGCTCCCATATCTTTCTCTTCAGGCACAAGATGTTAAGACATCTGTGCAGGCTGCCAGCACAGAGACCTTTTTGCTGTCATTGAACAGTAGTTGCTTCAACAGTAGCCCATTGACCTCACGGATACTATTTACATGCTCACTAATGTTGCTGAGGAGTCTTGCCCAGAGCAATTAAGACCATGGGCCAGAGAAAGCATAGAAAAATGCATCAGTTTAAAACAAAATCTTTGGCTGCTGTCAACACCTCAATCTAGTTTTCTCTGTCTCCACCCTTTAGCTTAAAAGAAAAAATAAAGAAGATGAAAGCCTTTAACCAGCAAGCAGTGAAAATGCTTGGAAGAAGTCTTGGTGTAAGCCCCCAGTTTAATTCAGGCCCTACATATCAAGGGAGTACTTTAAATACTGTGTTGTTCGCTGTGCTGGAAGGGGAAGAAAACACACATGCCTCTCGCACACCTACATACACCTTCTATCCTGAGGATATTTTTCCAGGAATTAGCATTTTAAAATAATGCTAAAATAATAAGCTTTGGATTCCTTTGGGGAGAGGAACCCAGGCAGCTCGGTTGATACGTTGTAGGAATTAAAGGCAAGGTTAGGAAGGTGGGTTCTGTTCTGAGAGAGGTAATGAACTGCTTCAGGACAAACAGAACTGGGATCCTACCTCTGAGCAAACGCATGGCCTTACAGTTCACCTTTATAATGGAAATACGGTGGGTATTAGATGGTGCAGACGGTGGTATCACCCATGCCTTCTGACTGCCTGCTAACCTTAAATCGGCTGCACTTGTGCAGAAGTATTATTGCAAGGCTGGGTTTGGTCTTTTTAACCAGCTGACGGTTTGAATTGATTATGTATCCTGGAGGTTAGTAATATACTAGTCATACATTGCAGGTGATACAATACCATATTAAAATACTTATTGAATCTGCAAACCATCTACATTCATGAAGCCAACTAATCTGCCAAGGAAGAAGTTCTAAAGAAAATGGAAATTCATTGCAACATCTTTGAAAAATGTGCTACAAGCACACATTTGGAAAAGCATCTTGAATACTTCCTCTTAATACAAGCTTCCTAGATTAAAGATGTATTACATATATTAAGAGTAATGAAAGTGCAATTGTTTTTAAGGGATGTGAATTTAAACACTCCTGTCACTCTGGAGAAAGAGCGCGGACACCGGTTGGGTAGTAAATGGAATGGGATATTCTACTAGACCTAGAAATTTGTTTTGGCCAGACTTATGACCTAAGCCTCTTTGATTTTTTCCACCATTTAAGTGACAATTTGTGACATCATTGTGGTTAGTTTTTTCCATAATTTTATGATCCAAATTTCAATTAGATTTTGGGTTTGAACCAATGGCTTAAATCACCACCAGTTCTGAAATCTCGTTTTAAAAGGTGTTTGTAAGATCAAAACCATTCATGCCTTGTTTATATTCTTTTGTTAAATTGAAGTCAAGTGATGATTATGTATTTTATATCAAAAAACTCTGTGACTATCAAAATAATAATAAATATTTAAAACATTGCTCCATTTACCCCTTCTAAGCGATCCCTCCAAGTTAGATTACTCCAGTGTTTTATTCAACGCTTACGTACAACAAAGAAACACAAACTCCAAGCTGAGAGCCTCCTGATTTATGCCAAAAGCAAGGCATTTACAGGCTCAGGTCATACTTGAAATATCTGCAATTAATCCTTGCAAGTTAATTCGCTTTTTAGGTGCCTAAATGACCTTAGTATCCTGTAACTATTTGAAGAGGGCAACCGTTAACTAAAGAATTGCCTTGCGTAGGTCCCCGTAAGCGTAACAGTGAAATACATGCTTTAATATGCTGGTGACTACTGCTCTTGCCAGGTGGCAGGGCTTGCTGTGGTCAGAACAAGTTTCAGGTGACTTCTGAGGGATGCAGCCTGATCCATCAAAAGTGGAGGCTGCCAGGTAGGATGGTTCATCATTCAGGCACCTCCAATGCCTGCTACTTCTTGGCTTTCTGTTCAGATCTTGTAAATTCTAGTGGTACAAGAAATGCGTTATTTGTGCTACTTAAAAGCACCAGGTAAGTGCTCCTTGGGCAAACAAGTATGAAACTTCTGGATTCCCGGGTGTCCTGCAGGGTTTCAGTTGCCTGTTTGGACCTGTTTGTAGAGGAAATCAGGAGTAAAATGGTTTAGAATAATTTGGATCTTATTCTCTCACCGGTTTATTTTTGTGTGCAAAGCGAGTATAGGAAGTCACCAGAGGAGTATGACAGTGCTGGAGATTAACTTTGCCTAACTGGCGGGGGTTACACCAGATAAGGCAGAATTAAGCCTCTGGGACTCCTTTTAAAGAGTTACTCAAATTACTTTGCAAGTGTAAACTACAATATTCTGTTCATTATATGCTAATGCACTGTGCTTTTTACTAGACTTTACCTCCTCTGCTGTAATGTCTACAGAAATGAAACTCCTAATCATGGGAGTTGTCAAAGGTAGAGACAAAGGGATGCAGGAGGAGAAGGAGCATTTTCACTCTTCAGGTAGCTGAATGCTGTCCTGGAAACTCTGCCTCTGATGCAACCTTGTCTCAGGGGCTCCCTGCCTTATTATCCTGCTTCCCATGAGACCTGCAATACAGACCTGACAGAGCGATAAGCTTTTGTGCTGGCTGCTACTGGAGTCACTGCAAGCTCCTCTGGAATATATCAAGTGCTGTATACTGTGATGTAGCCTGAAAAAATCGGTCCTGAGGCATTTGGAATCAAATGTCTGAAATTATTGCGCGTATTTGATCATCATTTCTCCTCTGTCTCCCTCCCTTTTCTATTAAATCAGGCTAACACCACCCATTTTAGAGAGAAGTTGAAGATACAATCAATATTGCTTGTAAAGCTCTGGAATACTGAGTGTTTTACAAGAGACATCCATAATATCTTGGCAACATCTATAAGAAAGTTAATACATGTGTAGTAGGGCTTGCTGTTGTGTCATTAATAATGTTCATGCTTGCACATTGCATTAGGAAGAAAAAAAGGACTGCTATAAGAGCTACCTACTCAATGTACATTGACCGGGGTGTGTACACGACCAGTGTCTGGGGACAAGTCGCGGAGCCAACCTTCACTGTGGGCATACTGTGAATTCTGGCTTTGTCACGTTAACTCTGGTCTGGCACTGTGTCCCCTCTTCATGGGCATGCGTGTGGGTACCCAGGTGTCCGGCCATGGATATACCTATGGACCCAGGAAGCCTGCAAATTTTAATTTCAGGTCTCAAAAGAAGAAAACTGAAAAAATAAACAACCATCCTTTGAAATTATATTGATCTTTGGTCATTCCCAGTTTTCTCTCTCCCTCTGTCCCTCTGCAAGTTTCCCCTCGTCTTGTTCTTCTTGCTAATTCTCGTCACTTTCTTCTCCTTTTACACTAATGCTCCCGTCCTTCTCGCCCGTCATTGTCATTGTCCCCTCCTCTTCTTTGTTCCCTCCAACCTAACCTTTGCCGCGAGCCTTCCTCTCTTCCTTTCCTTCTTTCCTCTCCTCCCTCCACTCACATTCGTGTTTCTTCTTAGGTCTTGTGTTCTTCCTGTGCCCCAGAGATGGGCCAGTAACAGCATAGGAGGAAGATTTCTCTTCCTTTCAGATTGGTGCTACAATGCCAATAACACTAACAAGAAATAATTACAGCAAAAAACCACATTTGTCCAGTTTCCACAGTGCTGGAGCACAGTCACTGCAGGAAGAAAGTCTGGAGAATTGAATAACTCGCTTTTCATTGTGAAAATGCAAATAGCAATGGTCAGAGACTCATACCTCTCTCAGATCGGTGTGGATAGTAGCAAAAAGCAAACTACAAATTTTTCTTTCTTTAAAATTTAAATACTTAAGTCAAAATCTGGGTTATGCTAAGGTTTCCTAATGAAAGACTTTGCTAAATATTAGCATAGACAAAATTGCTCCTTTTCTTCTGTGACTAAGGAACTTGTAGTCTGACTTTTCAGAATTGTTATTTTCTCTGACAATTTAATACCAAAGATAGACGCACTGATAAAGTTGGACTGTTTTGAAAAGATAGAGAAAATACAAGGTCAGCTCACATTGTCTTCTTGATTTTGGACAGAACATCAGCATGTGTGTAAGTATGCATAGCTTATATTGGATATATACATATCCTAAGGGATCCCCCAAAGGTTAAGGTAATAAAAAAACTGTCTGACATTGGCAGAGTCATCTGTGTTGGATGATTTTAGCAGACAAATTCTGAAAATAAATAAGTTAGGCAAGAACATCAAAGATAAAGATGGAAGAAATCTCTCATAGTATCACAGAAGTTTGGAACAAGAAATAACAAATCCAGAAGCATTAGAGATTAATATTCTTTAATACCCGTAGTTCTCTCTTGTCCCCAAATAATAATACTTCACAAAATGTGACAAGGTTTTAGAAATACGAATATGGTAAGAAAATGAAAACAACCGTTTGACAAATGTCTAGAGAGCGTGCATCAAGGAATAAAACTACATGAGACTATATGGAAAGACTTTGGTAAAGCAAACAATTTTGCAACAGTAAGTACAGAAATGTCAATAAGTAGAAAAGGACAACGTATATGCAAAAGCAAAAAATTACAATGCAAAACAGCACATGTGAACAAAGGCACTGCGGAGAATGAAGCTATAACTCCAGATTGAAATATAGTGTAACACAGTAAATATCCACTGATCCCTGGTTTAAAATTTTATATCCAAAGTCTAAGTCAAAAGAGCTTGAGCTACTGACTGTCCTAGCACGCAATCTTTTTATTAAATCAATAGCAAAACTCCAATAAACATTTGTAATACAGGAAGAGGCCTCTTAAGAGTACTTTTAAGACAAGCTCCTACAACAGTGTATCTCAAATGTCCTGTATTCCATTTGTTGCTGGCCCTTCAGCTTAAATCTTTCCTAGCTTCCTCTCTTCCCTTGGCTTTTCGGACATTTGAGAAAGGATTGCCAGAACATTCTGGCTGCGGCTTTTGATTGCCTTCTGCTTAAAAGACTGGGAGAAACAGAAGAATGAAAAATAACCTAATTTAGGTCAAAGATTTAGTTTTCGGACATTTGAGAAAGGATTGCCAGAACATTCTGGCTGTGGCTTTTGATTGCCTTCTGCTTAAAAGACTGGGAGAAACAGAAGAATGAAAAATAACCTACTTTAGGTTAAAGATTTAAAACATAAAATCCTCCGGCGCCTCTCAGAGCTGTGATGATAAACCATCGTCAGAAAAAACATCTTGCTCCAGAAGGACTGGAATGAATGAATCCCAATTTCCTACAGATTTGTGTCCTGTGGGTTGACTGACTTGTGTGGTCTAAGAAGATGTATGCTTTTTGGGTGGCTGGAGAACGTGTGAGGTCTCTGCATGGATTTGTTGCTTTCTCACAAGGTGTGTTCACATTGTGCTTTCTCCAAATCTGGGCAACAAATTGGAGATGACTGTCTTTAGCCAGCTGCTTATTGTTAGAGACTTCTGAGGATGTGTCTTTGTTGGCCAGTAGATTCAAAAGCTGTTAGGAGGGAACACAAACGTTACACAAGCCTTGTTTCTACAAGAAATGGGGCTAAAAAACTATTATTCTCCTTCTGCTTCACACTTTCTTCTGTCTTTCATGGTCCTGTCACCTGTGTCACTTCTCAGGAACAGATGCACCCTGTGGGCTGTTGGGAGGCAACCTCATTCCTAGTTTATTCCATCATTTCCAGTGAACCTGTCCTGCTCAGCTGTTACCACCTCCATCCTTGTCTCTCATATAACCTCATCTCATCAAGGAACTAAGTTCAGGAATGATTCACCTGCTGCTAAGCGAAGCAGCCCCTTTGAAAGATCAGCCAGGCTTAGCCATGTTTTGCCCGTGCTGTTGTGATACCAACCATAACCTTTTCTTCTCTGCGGGTAAGAAGGAAGCAGCTTGCCGTGTAGCCCAGGGTCAGTCTTTGACAACTGGAACAATGGAATTGAACATCCTTCTTAAAAAAATGGAAAAACGGTCAATTATAATTTAGTGTTGATTCATGACATTGAGTGTGGCATGTGTTAGGTGGTAACACATGCACCTGTGTTTTCAATGGACATGTTTGCCCAACAGTACAGGGACCGTCAGGTCAGCTGTGGAGTTACAAGAGCAGCATATACCAGAATACAGATTTTATGAATCTTGTAGCCCAACAAGTCTGAAATGTCTTCTCTGAGAAATATTTTTCACTGATCTACCAAGCACTGTCAGCTTTCCATACTGCATGTTGGATGCTCACAAAAATGGTTATAATGTTGATATGTTTCTCCTTTATGACCTCTGAGTTAACTGCTCTAGTTGCACTCAAGCCATTTGCAGGTGTGTTGTTTTTTTTCACATTTCATTTCTTTTCAATTCAGTGTTAAATAATGCTGTCTGAGTAGGTTATTTCACATTTTCCAATTTTAAGGGACACAGTCTTTGCAGAAATACTGGCAATTCCCTCAAGCAGACCTAGCTGACAGGCAGAATTTGCAGCCTTTAGAAAGCTCAACAGTGTAAGAATCTTTCTGTTTTGCTGTGGAAGAACAGAGTCAGTAGTTCAGAAAGGTACCTATGACTTATTCAATTTGAAAAATATCAAAGTTATTCCTTTAGAATTTGCTAAAAAGCAACAGGGAGCTGTGTGTGCCCTGGGCTGCCCGCAGCTCCCCGGGGACCCAGCGATTCTTGGGGTCTCCCATCCTGTCCCACCCCCATGATGTCCTGCAGGAAGTCCGGGCGGTCCCCAAACCTGCTGCTGAAGGGTAGGAAAGCGAGGTGGGCTTCAGAGGACTCACCCCAAATACCCTCAAAATCAAGGTTATTTGTGCGGAACGGTTTGATTTTGACATACCAACATCCACTGAATTGAACCAGTTCAATCATCAAACTCCCGGTATCTTCTCAGAAGTTTTCCCCCGCTCTGCGCCCCAGGGTCCATCTCCCCTTCTCCAAGCCAAACCTGATAAAACCTTCTTTCCCTCCTGTTCACCAGCAAAATCCGAACTCCACGGGAGCGGGCAAGGGATGCTGGGCTCCTCCTCATCCTCCGTGCACCTCTAGGTGGGGCAGGCGAGTTTCCACAGCCAGCGGACTCCGCTCCGGCACCCGTGGCTTTGTGACACTTCCCCAGCAGAGAGCAAGCGAGGAAGGAGAAGTTGTTGGGAAGCCCCCTCTGAGCCTGCAAACTTTTTGGGCTGGCTGGGACGGAGCTGGGGACATTCATGACAAGCTCTGCGAGAAGAGGAGACGCGCGCTGGCTGTGCCCGAGCACCTGTGAGAGTCCGGCCAAGTGGTTATCCCGAGCCCTGTACCCGCCGGCGGACTTCTTCTCCGGGCTTAGGCGGGGGTGGGGCAA
>NW_009631649.1:56524-61081 GCF_000690535.1 Cariama cristata | reverse complement strand
GGGCTGTGGCTGGAAATAGTGCCGGGTTTAGGTTTTGTTTGAACAAGATCTACCGTTCAGTGAGTTTCTCTGCTCCTGGCATTGGATTAAAGAACTGCTTTTTTCTGTGAATGCTAGAAAGTAGCTACAGTTCCTGGTAGTATCTTTGATTAAAAGCTAAAGTTTCCTCACATCGAATGTGTTTTAGACTTTTTATTAAAAAAAGTACCGACCAGTTCACATACTAGAGGATCCAGTGGTTTTTTTTATTTGAGTGGAAGTACATATCTCTCCAGAGGATAGTGAAACCGCTGTTTTGAGTTTTGTGTTAACATTGCAAACTAATTTGCCTGTACATTTTAGACTGTTACTGTACTTTAGAAATCACGACCAATGCTGTAAGGTATCGCAGCATCAGTCATGTTGCGGCTAACTGCATATACATGTGCATACATGTTTGTAGCATGCCGATTTTTATTTTCCCTGCTTCCACAATCTCGCTGTAAAAGGGTGCTGTGGGACGGAGGTCCGGAGAGGAAATCGGGGCGGTCGCCCACCCCGAGGAGCGCCGGGGCAGCAGTGGCACGGCATACCTGCCCCAGGCATGGTGGTACACTGCAGCCGTACGTAGTGCTGGGGTACCTTTGAAATGCCCAGCTCAGCTACGTCTGGGGGAGCGGAGAGCTCAACCAGGGCTGCAAAACCTACTCCAACAGTAAAGTGGCCCGTGTGAGCCTTGCACAACTACGAAAGACTGTCGTTTGTACTGAGCTGGGTGTTTTTAGCTGCTGCTGCCATGGCTACAGCACTGATACTGTGGATTAGAAAAAGCGCAGCTAGACACTTGTATGCCTAAGAGAAAAAATGTTTTCATTTTTGCAACCAGTGGAGCTTTAGATATTACATGAAGGGGCACTGAAAAGCACTCTGGATCTGTCTCCCTTGGGATGATGGGTGAGATCCTCATCTAGGGCAACAGTGCCAAGGAGCTTAGTGATCACTGCCTCCGTGGGGTACCACCCAAAACCTTTTTATACGCCTCAAGGTACAAGGAAAGCTTTCACACCTACAGCTGCCGTTCGTTGGAATAGACAAGGCCTATGGTCACTGCTGCCGCTCCTCTACAGCAGATGTGGGAGTGAGATGATGTTGTACGCTGCAGTTTCAAATTATAGGTCTTGAAATGTTTTGGGCAAATGGTGGAAATCTGTGGCAACTCTATAAGAAAAATCATGGGACATCACAAATTTTAAAAGGCAATTAATGTAATTGTGTGAAGTGGAGTCAAACCCCATGACCGTGATCAGGATTATTCAGTTCTTTGTATTTCTCTGTCAGAAATGTGTAAGATGTAGAAAGTGAAAAGAAAAGAAAGTTTAGGCATCCTCTATCAAAGAGCAACATTGATAAATTAATTTCAAAATTAAATAAAACAAGAACAATCAAATGAAGGAAATATATTCGTTAGCAGCCAGTTTGGCTCCGCACCACTCAGTGGGAACAATTTCACCAACAGGTAAGCTCCTGTGAGCCCAGCATCACTGGCGATGTCTGACAAGGGTGAAACCATTAGCAAAGCTTGGCCCTGCTCTTTTGGTTGGTAGGGTACAGCATAGTTGTGTTGCTGTTTGCAATAACGTAGCCTGACCACAACAAAGAGCTCAGATGAGAATGTGCTCAGAAAAAGCCAGCACGCTTTTTTTTTTTTTTGAGTGGATAGATAGCTTTTACAGAAAAGTGCTGCCATAAATAGGCATTTTTTTCTCTATTGAAGCTAGATGGAAAACATGTGATGTTTTAATTTTTCACATCAGATCATGAGATGGTCATTTTCAAGGGATCGTACTGCGTTGTATGCCATGGAAATCATCTCACTGGAAATGTTGAACTGAATGCAATTGTACCATAGAGGTCTTTGGAATTCCTCTGAAAATGGCTTCAGGTGAAACATTTCAACTGTACACGTAAGAGTGGCATTTCTTGGAGGACTGGAATATTTTGACAGAGTTTACAGTTTCTGATTGAACCTATATAGCCGTGCTCGATAAATGGTGTAAGTCTCAGTTTTCAAAAAATAGCAGCATAAGCTTTTGAAGATAAGATTAATATTAAGATAATGTTTTTCTCATGTTGTCATCAGTGGAGGAATTCCCCTCTAATATCCTCAACAGATTTGTTTCCTTTAGCCATGCTGGGATGGAACTGGGTTTCAGATCATATCTGTGCTGCTTCTCTTCTCGGGTAAAGGGTAGATAAATTGCAACGTGAGCTAGTGCCTATAGCAGTATAACCCGCGACGTTCCAGCATGACCACACCCTACGTGAGTCATTTGTGAGGGGCTGGGGGTAGATCAGCCTTGCCGTTCACTCCTGATAAAGAAACGCCGTTTCTCCCTCTGGTTATTCTCTAAACCAGGCCTTTGCTGCCTTTTGGTGCCCCCCTGACCCTCAAGACCCACTATCTTTTTTATGATGCATCCAGAAGACAACAGGTGCCTCTTTTTACCCAACAGCTCCTGGAGCACCAGCTGTTGTTGGGGAAAACCCTTCTTTCCTAATATGTAGAAATGTTATGGCCAGTGCATCAACAGAGCAGGGAGTCATTTGCAAAAACAGAAGCACTTTCTTGCCATGTGTATTCCAAGAAGGTAAGTCCCTGTAAAGGATAAGGTATTACTGAACGAGGATGGAATTGTGACATTTGTGACTGTCCACCTTGGCAAGTATTGCTGACCTGTGCCGATGGTCACCATGTGGACAAAGTGCTTGGCCATACTTCTCCCAGAAAACTAAGAGCCTGGCTTCATACGGCAGAAGAATAAGACATCCAAATATTATTTGGAGGCCAACTAACTTGTTCTTTTGTTTGATTTATCACTCATCCAATTCCATAACAAACAAACTGAGATCCTGGGCCCATGCAGTCGATGGCAGAGCTCCCATATGGTGGTGTGCCCAGCTCTTGCTGGCTCTGTGGCAACATTCAGTGATCTGACACTGCTTCCTGAGCCGCGTTAGCTTTGCACACATTTCTTCTGACTTGACATAGCTCAGATCTTTCAGTTGCTTCCCACCAGGGAAATCCGAACAAAAGTAGAGAGGAAGTTATTTTCAAATTCAGAAGGAGTCCATTAGAAACAAAAGAATAAAAGATAAACAAAAAATATTTTAAAGCATTATCTGCTATTGTCTTTTGAAGAAGTTAAAGCTTTGCCAGTGGATTTTCAAAACTCTGTGGAGACGGATTCAGGGCCACATCCTCCTGATCTGACATCAGCGAGTGCTGGTTGTGAACTTTCAGAAGTGGCATTCTGTGAAGTTACTCCACAATGCTTGAGCTGAATCATCCGCCATGAATCTAGCAACAGGTTTTACATTACCACATTACCATAACATCTGACCATCTGCAGTGCAAAATCAATAGCAAAGTCCCTGGTGGATTTCATAGCGTTTCTGGCATTTATTCTTTTTCAGACTCGGTTCTGCAGAGCTGAGCTTTTTTTGGATTCGGTGCCTTAAATTCTGCTCATTTCCTTTTTGGGAGGGGAGGGCTGGTAAGTTTTTATGTGGCAAAAGGGACTGCCAGAGCCATGTCAGTTTTATAGCAGGGAGGCTTTTTCGGGACGTTGATGTTGCCCCATTCCCTGCCCCACAAGAAACCTCTCCAGCAGTTGGTGGTGTCTCAGCTGACCCTTGCCTGACTTGCTGTGCACATGTGGTGAGGAGGGTCTTGATGAACCAGCTATCCCTGCTCTGATAATAAACATGTGCGGGGTAAACTGTGTTTTGGGAATGTTACTTGGGTACAGCCAATGGCCACTGGGGAATTGGGGAGGAAAACCAAAAAAGTTTATAACGCTTAGCTTGACTATGCTTGTGGCATCCTGAAATGTTGATAGACCTGAGACCCTTTTGATCTTAAAGGCCAAGATCAGCCTAGTTGCAGACATCCAGCATCCAACCCTTCCCAACCAATCTTCAGTGAGATGTTTGCTTCCCTACTAGAGCCTGGCGTAGAAAGATATATGAACTCCAGTTTCTCATCGTCTTTGTCTCTGCTGTGCAAGTGCTGATGGATGTACATCCCCTGCAGATCATGTTAATGAGCCTCTGGTTCATTAGGCTTTACAGCCAGGACATGGCGCTGCAAAACTTGGCTGAATCCGAGTCCAAGCCAGCTCTTTGGTAAGAAGGAGCCCTGGAAAGATTCACTTTTTTCCCCACCTCCCCTGGAGGTTGTGTTGTATATGAAGCTCTGTTAGACCAGGCTTTATCCTCTGTTCAGCAATGTAACAGGCTGGGGACCAAAGCAGAAACATATGGCCAAGTACTGAGGGAGCTTTTAATTCTGACAGCGCATCCATCTCTTCCTTCGGATAGATCACAAAGAAAAACTACTGAAGTGCCAGTTAAGGAGCATACAATTATTTGCAGATTGAGTGTCAGGATTTTTCTTTTCATTTTAAGCAAGAACCATTTTGATAGTTCAGGATTAGATATTTGTAATTATCCAGGCTAGAAGGATGCTCCGTTTTTCTCTCACAACTGTATACACACTCCACTGCTTGGGAGAAGGAC
>NW_009631649.1:21852-56493 GCF_000690535.1 Cariama cristata | reverse complement strand
GGAAAGAGATCTGCATAATAATAGCTAATAAATTGAGGCTTTATAGAAATTGGCTTCTGTCACTGAAAAGGAGACGAAAAGGCCCTGTACATCCAGATCACACATCTTGGAAGAGAAAAACTGGGGCTGCAAAAATATGAGGAACAGAGGAGATCAAAGGCTAAAAATGGCAGATTCTGTTAAACTACCTGGTGCTGGTTTATAGGCTGCTTTAGTTAGGAGCTATGAAACAGGCAGCATCCTCAAACATGGGACTTAAATTTACCATTTATAACAAAAAGGAGTTTGAAATTAGCATCCTAAGATAACATTTCTCTTCCTATCGGAGTCAACAAAAAAAAATTGTGATAGACCTCAAAGCAGCACGAGTTTAGTCAGTGCAGAGCAGAGTTTAATACTAGTCAACCAAAAAAAAACCAAAAACCCCAAAAAACAAGAGAAGGCTGGGGATGTGTTCTCTTTTTCTCACTTGAGATTTTGCCATTTCTTGTCTCGGTGGGTAGCTGGTGACAATGGGTCCCCTGACTTAGACATGTTTGTATTTCCAAAAATAGAGGAGAGTGATCCGTGGGCTGCCACCCACCCAGTGGCCCGTGACAGAGGGGCAAGCGAAGCAGCCCCACCTCCAGCTGGCCACCCCCTTTTCTTTCTGAGTCCTTTCCACCTGCACAGCAGGCATGGGGTTCGTGATGTTGCCCCCAAGCCGCGAGAGTCCGCGGGCTGGCAGATCCGCGTGAGCCGAGGCTGGCGAGAAGTCTGGTGGTCTGAAACTGGCTCCACGAAGCGTTCAGTTGTGCCGGCTGCAGGAGGGCAGTAATTTCCAAGAGAGGGGCAGAGCACACAGCTGAGGGCAGTAACTATCTCAGCTGTCACCATTTAATCCATCACCAAGTCTGAATGTCAGCACCCTCCAAGAGAGACAAAAGCAGAATCCAGTATCCAAGCATTGTGGGGCACAGATTTATTTCATTACATTCAAATACTTCCCGGTGACAAGCCCTGTCTCTTTACATTTTCCGAACAGAAAAAGCATGTGCTAACATATTGCCAATTGGAGGGGTATATTTTTGTGTGCATGTGTAGATCCGGTTGGTTTCTTTGGGATGTAAAATACAAAGGAAAAAGCCATTGTTCTTTCCTTGCTGTCAATTTTCAAAAATTACCAGTTCTCATAAGCAGACCAAAACAGATAACAGATGGCACTGGCTAGCATCAGGGAAACCTAGATGCAAATACAGTACGGTATATGAAGAACGCCTCTGATGTGGCAGGGTTATGTTTTCTATCATGGTTTCTAACCGGTTGTGAGAAAAATCCTGCACTTGCAGTTTGTGATATTTAACTGGATGTGGAAGGTGCAAACAACTGGTGACCAAATGACAAAATTGATAATAAATAAATAAATAAATAAACGAACAAACCTACAGGGCCTGGATCCACTTCTCAGTGAAGTCTACAGGAGAATCCCCAGTAACCTCAGCACTATTTGAACAGGACCTGCATGCCCATTTCAGATTTTCATCCAAGGTCCAGATGTACACAGGCTACACTACAAAAGAGAAATAAAAGGTGCTTGGAGGAGCCACTGGTTTTCATAGACATCAAAGTCGGATGCCGTGCAGCGTCACTCAGAGGAGGCAGCGGGACCAGCACATCACCCACACGGGTCCCACGCAGCCCCTGCACCCCTGTTCCCTCCACCTTGGCCATCTCTACGATGAACCAGGAGCCACAGCTGGGCTGCCCTACGGGGGTTTGTCCGTAGCTGCGCTGTGCAGGTTTCCCAGACCTTGTATAAGGTTGTTTTAAATTTAGCTTAGGTGGAAGTCAGACTAAACAAACAAAGAGGTATCTCTGGTGTGAGTATCTCTGCATGGGGAAACACCAGGAGCACTTTGAGGAGGCAGTGAGCGATGCCCTCAGGGGTACAGCACGCGGGTGAGGCACGTCCACATGTAGATGAGACATCTGGTTGCAGTTTCAGGAGTGTACACAATTTCCACTCCCTCCTGCCCACAATGTCACCTCTGCTGCAGCTTTTGAATTCCAGCCTCCAGAGCAGGGAAGGACAGCACACGTTGAAAGAAACTAAAATCCCACCAACTTCTCTTTCCACCGAGAGTGAATCTGTTCTCGTGGCAAATGAATACCGGATCTATCCCCAGGAGTGAACAAAGAGGTCTGAGCAGCTGGAAAGTTGAGGGTCGATGTCTTGGTAGAGAGAAACTACAATTGCATGCCTTCTTTTTGTAGAAATGGGTTCTTGCCAAATCTCCAGTGTAACACAGAGCACTTGCTTTTTGCGCTGCGGAGCCCTAAGATATCAGGCCTTCTGTGCAAGGCAACAGACAGACAAATGCACTCAAAATGACAGAGTGATTTCTAATATTTATTCTCTTTGCCTCTACCCTCAGTACTTGTATGGGCAGATCCATGGCAGTGAGAACAGCCTTACCTTGTTGGCAGAAGGATGTGATTAAATGCTCACTGTTTTTTCTAGAAAATGAGTATGTTGATGTGGTGCCAGTCAAATACTGGCAGAAATTTGAGAGCGCCATGGGGCTCACTTGTTCATTGATGCTCCACTCGTAAGTCATGTGCCCATCCCATGCCTTTGCTGGTAAAATACCTTTTTTTCTAGCCCTTCTCCCATACAACCCTGAATCCATGCCTATAGAGAGCATCAGCGCATCAACAGTTTTCCTCATCATATGAGGAATTAAAATTTTCTTTGAAGTCCTTCACTTACTCCCTTTGCGTTCAAGTAAAGCTGTCACTGAGTTCACTGAGGGTTGCCCATGCAAGGAGCAAAGGCTCTGCCCCCTTGGGAGTACGCAAGCCATTTTCTAGTAATTTGTCTGCTAAGATGACAGATTTCCTTATTATAGCACTGAAAACAGGAACTTCACTGTCTTCTAACAGAAATGACTCTACATATTTTATGAAGCTGAGCCAAAGGCACTGCTCTTGTTAGCCAGAGTTGGTGGCTGTTTGGTTGGTCTGGACATGAGAATTATCTACTTCCCCTTCCTCTTTTTTGTCTTTGTTAATGAAGGCTTTATACCTGACTAAAATACATAGCTATATTTTTCCCTTCAGGTCATGTTATCGGAAGCTTTGAGTTGGGGGTGGGGGTAAAAAAGTTCACTTACTAAGTAAGATTAAAGCAATTAAAGGCTAAGGCTCATATTTAATTTTCCCTCGTAGATGCAATTTTTCATGCAGTGACAGCATCAAAACCTTTTCAAGTTTTATAGCTATTTCACATTTGGCAGAAACAACAGGAAACCATCTGTAGCAAAGCAGGATTGTTGTAAGCATAATATTCAGTAATGAAAAAAAGATTAAAAGAAAACACTGTTATCTTTACGTGATAGCTTTGAAGGCGCAAGGAGCAGGATGCTTGCATTTGCCCATCTATCTACTAGCATCATAAAAATTTTCTAGATGAAGCAACCGTGTAGAGAGTTGATTATTTCAGCAGAAGGAAGAAAATTGACTTTTGGTTTCTTGTTGAGATTTCTATGATGACTGTAAAGATGCTTGTGCAGAGGAGGCTGTATATGACTGTTTTCTGTATATCGTGACTTCCATGGCAGAGCTTATAAGCACACAGACAACTTCAAATAGGCAAGTTGTCCCACAGAAAGTGAGTAAGCTACTCATGTTCTTAAGCTTTAACTCCATGCTTTAAAGCCTTTTTCTGGACCAGGGAAATAAAAATAAATTGTGGGAATTCAGATGGCTCATATTGCCCTCTCTTCCCTTATGGGAAAGTGTACTTGTTCTTGCTTTGTTGTGTTTTATGTGCTGGAAAGGAAACATCCAGACTGAAAAAATGCATACTCATCAGTTGTGGGTGAAAAATACTTTTTGCTGAAACTTAGTTTGTTAGTCAAGTTGTCACACCCCGAGGCTGCAGTTTTGGGGGTGTTCATGGTAGCCACTGACTACCTCTGAAGACCGTGGTCAGTCCTGTAAAGTTGTCACAGTACCATAAGAATGCTCAGGTTTCTGGTCAGGCCAAAATATGCACTAGTATGTCTGTTCAACAAAGGGCAAGAACCATTTTTTGAGGTGTGCTCTAAAATTTAGTCTGGGCTCTTTTCTCAAAATATGTTGAAATTTTGACTAGTAAATGAGAAACAAATCAACCCATCTGTAATTTCTTTGTCACTGACAGTGTTTCACGTATTAATAATCAGACCTACTTTTAAGATAGCATTTCACTGTGCAAAAGTCAAAATATGTCAGGGAACTGCAATATCATCTTGTTATTAATGTCTTAAATTATAGCTAGACACCCTGTTTTTCCAGTTTTCGAGGCAAGTTATGAAGGATTTTTTTTCAAGTGCTGAGCTGATGAGACATTAAAGGTTTCTTTTTCAAGTAGTTTGGCTGTTGGGTTGCTCCTTTCACTCACACCTGCCCCTTGACTTAGAAATTGTCTCCGCCTCTTCGGCATCAAACACTGAATCTACATAGGCACAAAGTGTGGAAGGCCAGCAGCTCGTGCCGTCGTTAAGATGGGAATGCAAGAAGAACAAAGGAGCACAATGGTAAGAGAAATATCACAATACCCTACCTTTCTGCAAGGCTGACTAACCAGGGCTTTCCCACAGGAGGGAATGGTGCTGCGGATACCGCAGGATTAGCAGATGCATGTAGGCTGCTGGCAATGACTAAACCGGCAACAGCAAGCGAGTCGAAGTTCTAGACATGAGTCAGGTTTTGAACTTGTTGTGGTTTGTAGCGGCTCAAAAGGCTTTGTACGGCATCACTGTACGAGTCTGCAACTGCGAAGTGATGGGCTTACGGCTGGTAGAGCCACTGTCTGCTTTGGAAGGGAATGCTTGCTTCCAGCAAAACGTTGTAGTCGAGCTCAACTCCACGCGTTGCTCACCCACGGCGCAGCCTTGGTTGTGCCTCTCACTTATGTTATTTTAATGCCTTTCCAAAATACTGGCTTATTAATTCAGTAAGGTCTTCCTAATTACACAAGCATCCCTGAAGAATTTCGGAGATGCACATAAGAAGTGCGGCAAAGTTAATTCATAAAAAATATGTGACAAAAATTTTAAAAAAGCAATGGAATGATATATGTGTTTACCACCTAAAGTAGGTAATTTTGTGTGTGTGTGCATGGCTTTTTCTTCTGGAATTCTAAAACACAGAAGCAAAGAAAATGAGAGGGAAGTGTGGTGTCTGGATTTGTTTTGTTTCTTCGGAGCTTTCTGTTCACCCCTTTTAAAACAAGTCTGGTGGAAAGACTTGAAATGCTCCCTCAGTCCTGATGTCATGGGTGGTTTTGCCGTTTCTTTTTGTTGTGCTTTTATTTGCTGTTGCCTGTGCCTATGACTGAACTGCACAAAAATTTAAAGAAAAGGTACAATTGTTGCACAAGCTGCCGAACTGTATTAATTTAATCAAAATGAATGAAAGAGAAAGGCGTCTGCTTCTCCCTTTGCAAAGCCAAGTGCAAAGGCAGTGCTAACAGCTCAGGTGCCCCAGAAATACATACAGAAGCAAAGCTGCTACCTGTGGTATTTTCGCTATCATTACCGATACTAGCTGGATTGATTTGACAAGTGTTGCACACAGTCCTTTGCTTGCCTTCATAAACCTGTCCATTTTTGCAGAACAGATGAAAGTTCATAAACAGTTGTGTTTAACTTTGCAATAGTTTTCATCTGGAGTTTTCACCCTTTTACGTATATATAGATGAAACACTTTCCTTAATGACAGAAGAGTAATTAACGATGGATGTGTGAAAGGTGCGTAGAACAGCAGGCACTCTCTGAATCTTTGATTCAGGAGCACTCTGAGGTCAGAAGCAGATACTTTCTGTTAGATCATCTTCGTGGGCTTAATCCCACGGAAGAATTTGGGTACCCAGCATACCTGTCAGTTCACATACTAAGACTAAAATTTAGATCCTAAGAAACCTTGCTCGCCTGCCCCTTCACCCCAGAGCTACCTTCATTCCTTAGCACCCACTTTTGCATCCACAGAGTTCCCTGCATGCCTGAACGTGTGCTTCTGGACATGCTTTACCTGGCCTGGCCTGTGCTGGATGAACGGACCCACACGCCACATCTAAGTCCTGTCGATGAGAACGGCCACACTTCTACATGTAGTCCATGCTTAGGGCGCTCAAGTGGGAGATCTGGACTTGATGTGTTCCTCATCCTGGGGAGACTTTAGCTGTTTCTCCCACAACAGTGTCCCCAGCCCTGGCTCTTGTCCATTCTGGAAGAGGTGTTTGATCATCGCTCTTTTTTTTAACTGTTACATTTTCCTAGGCATAAGTGACTATTTGGAGAGCAAAAGAAAAATAATGCTGCTGCCTGGTGGCTTGGGTACTTGCCAGAACGCGTGGAGATGTGGGCTTGGGGGAATACTCAACATAAGATATTTAAATTTTTGTCAGAGTAAGAACTGGAGCCCAGTTTCCAAACCCTGTCCCAGGTGGTGCCCCGATCGCTAGGTTTGGAAGTCATGTGTCTGAGTGAAAAAGAGAAAAAAACTGTCTCATGCAAAGCAGAAAAGCATCAACAGGAGGGAACCGGGCAGCCCTGCGAAGGAGCCCCTGCAGCCACGCTGCCGGGCCGGGGGCTCGGGGCTGTCCCCTCTCCTTGGAGCCTGCCCAGCCTGCCCACAGCCACCAAGGGGGAGGATTTCCAAACTGATGTTCAAACAAAGGAGGATGCTTTCTGCAGGCAGGCAGAGGTTTAAGAACCCCACAGGGTTATTAAGGGCAAAGGGATGGAGCAGCGCTAGTGCTGCGTTTTGTGAAAGAGAAGTGGCTTGTAGGTGGTGTTCCATAGGCTGGATTTTGGGGGGAGACGGGAGGACTGGAGAGCAAAGCCTTGCCAGGTTCCTAAGCCTTGCCAGGGTCACAGCCAAGGCACATCTGCTGGCTTTTGAGGATCTCTGTTTTGAGGCATCTCACTCTCCCCAGGCTCTGGCTATAGCAAGGATGTTGCCACCTCCTGTGGCTTCCACGGAGCACCGAGTCCATCACAGCACTGCTCCTGTTGTGAATCTGGCCTGATCGTTGCTGAAGCAGGGAGCTGTCTTAGGAAAAATGTGCTAGAGATTTGCCCAGGCTAGTTTAAATCAGGGATGGCTAAGAGGCAAGTAGCTCCTGAATCACCATCATGGATTGATTTCTGATGGATCAGTGTCTTGTGGCTGATTGCCAGCTCCAACTGAAGCTCTCCCCGCCGGGACATTTGCAAAGACCTTGCTGCCATGTGCATTTGTCGGTGGCTCGCAGGGCAACCTCCTGTCACACTGAAGTGTGCCGGGCACCCTGGCCCGGCCACCTGCACCATGAAATCTCCGGGGACTGGGTTCCTCCCTGCACCGTCCCGGGGGCAGGACTGCTGGGGAGAGGGGCTGGGGGGACACAGGTAAGCTGGGGGGGGTTAGGTGGGAAATTACATCCTGCCCATACAAGCACCATTTGCTTTGGAATCCACTTAAAACTGGGGTAAATACAGTCAGTTAAAAGAAAAAAAAAAAAAAAGAAAAAAAAGGAAGCAGTCCGCCTGCAAATATCTAATAACCGCGTGGTTTGGCACTCTCTTGAGAAACAGGAGTTGGAAGTTCAGCTCCCTGTTCCAAATTAAACAGAGGGAGTATTTGATGTTGTCCCATTTTACTCGAAGCGTGTCATACTACTCCACTAATAAATTGGTCTGTGGAAACCATATACTCCCCTGAAATGTGCTAACCATACCCTGTGTGCAAGCCTTTAGTGCTCGAGTAGCAATGCTTTTTAATCTGTTCAAGAACAGCTATTGGGCGTGCAAGCAGAGAGCACAGCGGAGATTTAGGAGCAAGATGTTGCAGGGGCAAACTTCAGTGAAGGGGTAATAGGTGGTCTGAATGTGGTCGTCTTAGGTTTTCGTTTCCAGGCTTTTGACTGGCTTTGAAGTAAAAATGGTCTACAGAACTATAATGTTTTCTGAGCGCTGAAGGTAGACTTCAAAACCCCACTTTTATTGTAGACTGTTTGGGTTTCATTTAGCGCTAACTGCGCTAATACACTTTTCTCTTAGTAGGCCCACTGATTTCAGCTGCTGATGCTGCTCCGCGAGCAGGGGCAGCATGGTCTGGTCTTTATGTTTTGAAGACTAAAGTTATTTCCTTTTGGAGAAGTTTGTTTTATTAGGCACATAAATTAGGGAGAGCCATTTTGTGGCTCTGTATACAGCTTTGGCTTCTTCCTACCAGAAGAATATATATGTGCGGGAGATAAACAGGACCTCAGGGATTCAGGTGAGGAGATATATATATGTAACAGTCTGAGCAAGGAAAATGTACAGAACTGGCTCCATGCAAACAAGCGAACTCAGTCATTGTTTCCTTAAGGCTTTAAACTTACATTACCACGAGGTGCCAGGAGACGGGGCGGTCTTACGGCTTTTTTTTTTGCAGATCTGCATACCCAGTATGTCATGACATGACAACAAAAATGAAATGGTTTTAATTGACATATACTGTATGTGGGTTTGGGTCACTTTTCACTACATGTCAATAGTACAGAAGAAAAGTAACAAACACAGCTTATTAGTAAGAAACAAAAATGCTACCCTTTCTGTAGCGCACTGGTGGGCTGAGCTTTGACGTAATTAAGCATAACGTAAAAATAACTCATCTGTCAATACCATCATTTATCATGAAAGGACGAGCTCTCTGTAATGCATGGTTTTAATTAACTGTCACTTGCTGTCGAAGCTGAGATGCAGTATACACATTTGGCACTTAGGCCTGTACATGAGTTTTTGGAGAAGTCTTAGAAGGCAGAGCCAAGACAACCAAAAACTGACCCTGAAAGCAGCCTGAGCACAGATGTGAACACAAGCCCTTGCTATCCATCGAAAACTTTGTCCTTTAAACAGGCTTCCAGCTCGCATCCTTTTTTGGAGAAGTAGCTTTCGCTGTTCACCTTTTAAAGCACATCACTAAAACGTGCCCCCAGGTCTCTGCACAGGTGACATTTTAGACAAACTGTAAAAGAAATGTAGTTCCTCAGTTGCTGTTGTGCGCTTGATAGTTGTATCTTCCAGAAATGCTATTTCTATAACCCTTTACTTACTTCAAGCAAACAGTGATGGAAATAAATAATTTTCCGTTATAGAGTTTTGCTGTAGAATACATTGCTACAGCTACAAGTGTGAAACTTCCGCCGCTTACACAGGGCAACACATTTAGTCAGGCTAAGCCATCTTCTGGGAGCTACCCCAGCGCAGGGCCTGGGGACCCCACGGCGCGGCCTGGAGCAGGCAGGCCGTCCTCGGCTCTTGGGGAGGAGCAGGTGGGGGCCCTTCTCACAGCCCTCACAAGTCGTGAACATGACCTTGTCGTTACATTTCACTTTCACAGAATGATAGAAGAAGTTTGGTTGAAGAGACCTCTGGGATCATCGAGTCCAACCTTTGCCCCAACACCCCCATGTCAACCAGACCACAGCACTAAGTGCCACCTCCAGTCTTTTCTTAAACACCTCCAGGGATGGGGACTCCACCACCTCCCTGGGCAGCCCATCCCAATCCCTAACAACCCTTTCTGTGAAGAAATGCCTCCTCGTTTCTAGCTTGAACTTCCCCTGGTGCAGTTTCAGACCATGCCCTCTTGTCCTGTCACTGGTTGCCTGGGAGAAGAGGCCAACCCCAACTTCACTACCCCCTCCTTTCAGGTCGTTGTAGAAAGCGATCAGGTCTCCCCTCAGCCTCCTCTTCTCCAGACCAAACACCCCCAGCTCCCCCAGCCGCTCCCCATCAGACTGGTGCTGCGGACCCAAGGGTCAGGATCGCAGCGCACGTGAGGGCGGGAGGAAAGGATGCTCAAACCCTGCTTGGTCTCACAGGTTTATGAAGAGCAACAAGGACGTGAGCCATGGCTGTGGGAACAACACGGGGTGCAGGCAGGGGAAGGGATACCTGCTGCTTTCCGCTGATCTGCTGCTCTGGCTGGAGCAGGGCAAGGAAAGGTGGCGAGAGGGGTAAGTCAGAGGTAAAGAGAAGGAGTCATCAGCATCACAAAGTGTGTGTGTTGAGGAAAAAGCTGAATTAATATGAAGCAAAGGAGTGAATGGGGACAAAAATAGCAAGTATTTGGAGGATGGGGAGAAAGGTGGCATCTCTCTGGGGGCTGGAGAAGGAATTTCTGGGGAATCCAGGGCATTTGCTACCTAATTCATTGTTGGTGCTTTCATTAAGCCGGAAGGTCCTGATAGTGACTGTAACTGCTTCTTGAAAATTGCAAGTTATTTTTAAGCAATGGAGCGACTGCCTAGAGCCGCCTATTTCTGTTTCCCTCTCTTGCGGGTCCCTGTGAGGTAGGGCAAGCTGAACTGGCCTTGCTTAGGCTTCTTCTTTTTGCAAAGCTGTGCTCTGTTTATTGCATTTGACTTTGGGTTCAAGCAGCATTCTGTAGTGTGCTGTCAAGAGCTGAAATATCGGAATGAAATACCGAATGCTATTTCCTCAGATGCTCAGTGTCAGAAATTATGGAGGCTCCAGGCTAAGTGTCTGCAACGGATTCCTGTGATTGCTGCTGTGGAGCCATGCTCCATTTTTCAATACATTGGTCATGGGTTGATGCAACTGATTTGTCTGCGAACATCCTGCTGGCACCAGATAGAAGACATCATCCCCCAAGGAAAAACAAACAAGCAAACAAACAAACAACAAAACACCCCACAGGAGAAAAAAGGTATAAGTGGTAAATCTTTCAAATGTGAAAATAGAACAGGATACCTGTGGCCAAACTGAGATTGATGCTGCAGCTTCACGGGCAGTTGTGTCAGTTCAGTTCAGCTCGAGTGTAGACGTTTCTCCTCCCATCCTAGTGGGCAGGTGTCGAACACGTTGTACAGGCTCTCTTCCTGCCCTCCCCTTTGCCCAATTTTAAATCTGCTGCAAATTTAACCTGCTTTATTCAGATTTGTAATAGCATGAGGTTTATGTGCTAGCTGGGACATGCAAGTACCTGGAGTCCTAGAAATGCTCATAATTTGCATTCTTAATAAAACATAATTTAAAATCCCAAATATAGAAAGTGCTCTATAACTGAAATGGATTAAACCAGCTCCTTTTCCCCAGATTTCAACATCTCAAACATCCCTGTGAGCCCAGAAATTTGGAAGAAGCCCCTTAAAGACCTGGCTCAGGACTGCTTGAAAAAGGAGAATCAGAAAACCCAGAACATGCTGATGGGTCCTCTCCAACAACAGGGCCAATCTGTGATGCTAGAAAAGCCCTTAAGGATCCTTAGTTTTGTTGCTAATCCCATATTGCTTTCTGGTCTTAGGATCAAAGACAGTCATTATGAAATGCTTGAGAAGGGAAAGTTTTTCTGACTTTAAGTTTTGTATTAACCACCAATACTGTCATTTTTCAGCCTTCTTTTCTCTCCCAGTGTGATTTCAGAATATCTCCTCACAAATGTTTTTGAGTGCCATGGATTAATGCAGCATTATTCCAAATGCCATGGTAATTCTTCACCATGGAAAATGCTCCTGAACCGGTTCTGTGCTACAAATGGCATCCTTACGCCCCAACTTTTATTGGGCCTTTGAGCCATACGATGATATAGACGATAAATATCTTTGCAAAGTGCTGGGTGTTATTCTGTCTTTATGACAGACATTTTCTGCCTGTGTCACTTCAAAGCCGTCAGTAATTAGCGCAACACCTGCTAATGCTAGAGTTTCGGCAGCCTGAGCTCTGGGATATTCCGTTCTGGTTCTCTATGCCCTGACACTGTCCTGAGCACTCTCTTCTTTCCCTCCTATCATCTGCATTGTGTATCCCAGTGCTTTATGGCTTTGCCTCCCATCCCATGGGTTCAGGTAAAATTAAGTCCTTACTACCAAGGGTTTTCTTCCAGAAGAATTTAAGAAGCTGAATGACAGTGTCTAACCATAATTTGCCCAGGGAGAGGATGGATATGCCTGAAATGAGGAAACCATGCTTGTCTGTGAAATCATGGGGACGACATGAGCTGATGCCGCAGCCCTTCTCGTCATCTCTCACCAAGTCGAAAACCTCCTTTCAGTCCTTCACAGGCAGCCGACATGCTACCGCTTCCCTGGCTGCGCTGGTGGCTTAGGCATCCCGCCCGGCGCTTGGTCCCTCAGCCTGGCTGCCGCAGGCGAGGGGGGGCTGTGCCAAAACGCAGGTACCGGCACAAGTGACCAAACCCAGTTCATACTTGCACCCCATGGCGCAGATTGCCGGACATCGCCAGCTCCTTCCCTGCGCACAGCCCCACGCAATCCTTCATGCCTGGCTGTTTTTCTCTCCGCCCACTACCTGCATCAGGGGGTTGATTTTTCTTTCTTTTTTTTTTTTTTCCACCTCAAAGTGATAGCAATTCCTGGTGCATTTATCTTAGATGATGTGGTCGTTGTAAGATGAAGTACCTGCAGCAGCCAGTCTGCGGTTGATTTGAACGCAGGCGAGTCTCAACAATGAGCTTAAAGGAGGGTGTCAGGTATAAATCTTGTCTTCAAACAGCCAGAGTGCATTCCAGACTTCAGAGACACCTCTTTGTGTGGAAGGGTTGGGTTTTTTTTATGCCTCCTTTTTCTTTTTCTTGGACCTGGAAGAGGATGAAAGTGGCGGGGTGTGTGCGTTCGTTTAGGCTGATAATGAGAGTGGGGCTCACGGGCATGGTAATTTGGCAGCCTCTTCACTTCCTGTAACAGTTTTTAAAAAAAAAAAAAAATCATCCAAGGGCTGCTTAAAGACAAACATTTTTTGTTTAACTACTGGTGGTTCATTTTCTGAACAACCATGCAATTAATCTTATTTGTAGTAAAGAGGCAGGCTGCTTTTTGTAAGCTTTTCTGAGCTATAATTAATGAAGATCAAAAATGTTAGAGACATAATATTTAACTTTTCATAGGTGCAACTACACAACATCTGCAGCAATTAGAGAAGCCAAAGAAAAAGGCATTGTGTTGGGTTTTTTCCCTTCAAAGTGTCTTTGTTAAGCCTCTTTTCTGCGCCCAACTCTTCAGTGCTGTAGCTGTGAGTGTAATTTTTGGTGAGGAGACTAATCGATACTAAAACCGCAGATTTTTTTTTTTTTTAATTGCATTGAGAGATAAGCACATGGTTCAAAAATGTTATCAGCTAGGTCAGGCTTGCGAGGACCGAGCCCATGAAGTTAAGTGCAGAGCTACCTGTGTTGCACCTTGGAGGACCAGACCCAAACAAGAGTGTTTATTGCTTGCACAGTAGTCTTCAAGCAAATGTGTGTGTGTATGTGTGTGTTAAAACTTCAAAAACATCACAGAAGTTTCATGATTTTACATGTAAAAAATCCTGGCTGTTTTGCCACTAGGAATTCTGTAGCACAGATTATCTTTTAGCTGTGCTGCTTAAAAAAAATAATTAGTTTGTAATAAGTAGTAGCCCATTTATCTCTGGATGATTAAATGAAGAACAACTCTGGAATGTATCACTTGAAGACATACGACAAGAAACGTGCATAGTTTCAGCTTGGCACTAGCTGCCTGCCACTCCACCAACCTTTCAGCTACTCCTGTAGCAAAAAGGAAAATCTGGTTTTCACTGGCATGAAATGAAAACATGGATGGCTCCAAGTGTATCATCACTTGGATTCACAAACCAACGGCATGCTTTGCCTTCACGTACAAACAAAGGGCCCATGACTTCATTACCCCTGGGATCACTCATTTCATAGGCAAGTGTTTTGCTAACGTTTTGCAAAGAGAAGCTGCAGCTACATCATTGCTGTTGGTATCAGAACCCTGCTGGCATTGCTAAGGCCAAGTCAGCTCTGGCATCTGTGTGATCTGGGATAAGTCTGATCTCAAACATTGTTTGAGGAACAAGCTATCCTGGTATGATCCCAAAACCAACGGAGGCACCACCCGATGTGTACTAAATCACATTAAGAATGAAAGAGGAATTAATCTTTGTCCTTTCTTTGTGGGATGCAAGTGTCACCTGGGAAGTGACATACAAAGAAGTTACAACCCAGGGATGTCCACCACCCCATAGCTGTACCCTGGAAAAGTTTGGTCTGCCTGATGCCAAGTCCCTCTGTCTCCAGTAACAATAAGCTGTGCTTCTAGAAACTTGGAGGCAAACATGAGCAAGGGGTGCAGGGCATCGCTGAGCACCCTGCTGCTGTGCCCCAGCAGCCTACACCCCAACGTGTGCAGGGAGAGAACAGTCTGGTGCTCTTGTGACCAAGGGTCCTTGCGTTTAACTCGTGCTTGATGTTTGAAGATACATAGGTTTGGTTTGGAGAAATATTTGCAAAACTGATGATGGAAACTTGCATATGCCAATTACATCACATTTATTTCTGTTTACTTTGTGACTCATAACTTTCCTAAGTCTATGCGAGCGAAAAAAAGTCAAACAATTTCTTGTATTTAAATGAAAAGTCATCCTCCATATGCAAGAGACATCTGGTCTCTTAAGCTCTCCCTCAAGGTCAAACCCAACAGGTTGTTTGCAGGATGTCAGGATGCTGATGTTTCCCTCAGAGCAGGACCAGCGATTTGAGCGCCAGCGTTTGGTTTTGTGCAGGGACAGTTGTGGCAGGGTGCACAGTGGCTGGCTTGAGGGTGTCGGAAGGATTAGCAATAAGGCGCTACCCAAGTTCTAACAAAACCAGACACAAGCAAATGTCAACAGCTTCACCTTTTTTCTTAATTGCAAAACTGTTATAAGTAAGAAAATACACACTTCCAGTACCAAAATCCGAACGTTCTTTGAGTGATTTCCAGGTTTTTACATTTTAACTGAGGTGAGCGCCTCCCACAGTCCTCCCAGTTACTCATCTTCCCAAGCACTCTTTCATCTTCTTATCTTTCAGATTGTAAGATCTTTGAGGAAGAGACAGTCTTTATTTTTGTACTCTACAACACCCGGTGTATTTAAGATTAAGCTCAAACGTTTGCCTACACTGTAAAATAATTGCCAAACAGTGTGGTTTAAGAGGGTGTCAAGGGTGTTAATTTCTAACTATTAAGAAAGGAGTGAGAAACAGTGTGAACATACCGTAGTTTTTGTTCAAAACCAAATGATGGAACATGGAGCCCCTTGAAGATTTCAATCAGAGACCCCCAAGTATGGCATTTGTTGGTACAGAGCTGAGGTTGCCCTTGCAATGACAGTGTTGCTCCTTAGCTTCTTTCTGCCCTGTGCAACTTGCACGTTAATCACACCACCATAGTGCAAAAGTTTTGATAAGGCCATTTTCAGGAAGAGTTGGAAAGGGCTAAGAAGCGATGGTCACCATGCTCACACTTAACAGGCTGTTTGCTGAACGAAATGAGGCATTTTCGGGTTTGCCTTTGCCTCTCCAGCCTGTCCCCTTTTACCCAACAGATCTACTGTGTGAGACCTCAGATTTTTTATCCTGCTCTCAAAATGCAGGCCTGCTTTAAAGTCAGAGGAACAGTGTCTTTGATGACCCTTATTTATTATACCATATAATCCCTACACATACATTCAGTTTACAGGTAAAACCACAGCTAGTTTGACTCTGTATGGCACTCTTTCACATGATGTGATCCTTTTCTCTGGTGACCTGCAAGAGTGTGAAGTGAGTAAGTTAGAAAAATAGTACTTTTATGCTCAGTTCATGTGGGAATAAGTAATTCTGTGGGCATCAGCCACTGGAAGTTTATATCTGTTTTCTTTCCCTGACTACCATCATAACCTGAAATCAGAAAATCGCTCTGCGTTCTGCTTTTATGTGGTCTTAAGGATGAGCTCTTTCAGTGTTGGCTTTTTTCTGCCTGTGTTTTTAAAGGAGTAAAAGATCCCTCTGAAGAGCTGTATTCATTTGCCTGCCTATGCGTGGCTACTGCCATTTAAGGTGTGCGATGTAAGATGTCCACATGAGGTTGGCCGGTCTGACAGAGGACCCAGAGGGGACCTGCAGTTTTTTGGAGTGGCACACTGAGGTCAGGCATGGTGCCATAGGGCATCTCAGACGTGTTGAGCCCAGCAACTCAAAGAATTGCTTAGCTAACAGCTCCAGAAAGCTCCTGATCATCTCCCTGGCTATCAAATGACTTCTTTCTCCCTAAGTGCATCATGCATTCCTTCTTTCTCGCTTCCATGGTGGTTCCCAGGTCTCCAAATAACCCCAACTTTTATGCCTGCTACTGCATATAGTGGATTCCTAAGTGGAATATAAATATGATAACTTTACAATGCCCTAGTAGGGTTTGAAAATTATGTAGATACTTTAATATCACATATATGAACCAATTATTAACTCTTAACAAACTTTTAAGAAAATCACAGTGAGAACAGAACACCAAAAACATTGGCTGAGGAACAAGATCAAAGCAGAGTTTTTGAGTTCTAGCTCCAAAAATGTTGACCATCCAAAAAGTGAGCTCACAGTATTTTTTTTTAAATTATTATTATAAATTTCCTATGCCTTGTGCAGCTTACCGTCGTGTTTCCAAAGAAGCCTGGAACAAGATCAGACCTGTGACATTACTGAGCAAGTAATATGAGATTTACTTCAACAAATACTACAACTGCTAGATAAAGAAATTGCACCTAATTTGTAATGTAAAATGCTTCTTTCAAGCCTGACCTATTGCAATGACTAGAGATTTAATCTAAAACTTTCTCCAAACCTTCAACTCAGTGTTATCATGGAGAGGAAGATCACTGGAAATTTCAGAAAAACTTGACTTCTTCTTTTAGTCAAAACTTGCTTCTCTCTGTATCCATTTCTTTGTTAAAGACACATGACAAAGTTAAAGTACATCTGCATCTGAGGCAGGTCACGGATTTGTCTCTTACAGTGGTGGCAGGCTGGTGAGGATCAATATACAATATTCCTTAGAGGAATAATCACATCTAAAAGTCTAGCAGAGAATTACACCTCCTGCATGCCTTCACGCCCTTGACCCCAGATTTCCAGTACTTTATAGAAACTCTCTTTGTCCCCATTACATTGAATCTGGGAAAAGCAGATTTGAGTGCATGATGGCATTGATTTGTAGTAACGAAATGTTTGTAAAAAACATTGTTTACTTTACCTTACACTCGAAGCTAGAGGGTATAACACAAGACCTGTCTTGAAACGATATTCCTGATGCCACTGAGCCTTGGAGAGCCCACGTTGTTGGTAATTGCCATCAGAAGTCAGAGCAGAGCTGTCACGCCAGGGATTCAATGTCTTTTCTAAATCTAAGTTTAGGCTGGCTGGTAGTTCAGAGGAAGTTGTACGAGGGATGAAGTCTGGCACATCTGAGGACTGCCCGTACATTGGTCTCAGCACCTTAAGTGTGTCAAGATGAGGATCGGTCTCATCAGCCCCATGTCCACAACGGCGGAGTTCTCCAGGGCACTTTTGCAGAGGAGTTAGCATTAATGTTAATTGCACATAGAAAGGAGCAGTCTTTTCAGCCAGTAGTTTGTTCACACACACACACAAACCCTGCCAATACGGTTTCTAAGCAACTGAAACCATTTATGAATTCAATTCTAATTTGGAAAAGAGTTTTAGACAATATAATTGGCAAAAGGCTTTGGAAAATACAAACTGATTCAAATGTAGTATTTGCTAAGTGAAACAGTTTATGTGTTTATGGTACTTTACCTGAGAAAATTGCTTATTTATTTTAAGGGAAGTTAAAATCTTTCCCAAAACCATGGGGAAATACCTTTAGCCAGGTCTTCTTCATATGTGCCATTTCACCCCATCTGAACTCAGTCTTTGGTTTGACCAGTAAAGCCCCTTGGAGGAATCCCCTCCAGTCATGCCAGGAAAGCATTTTACTATCCCAGAGGTACAGATGGCCAGACGCAGAGTGGCACCAGTGCCCCATCCCCATCCCCAAAGCAGTTGCGCTTTGTCCAAAGGAAATTTTCCGCTCCTAGAGCAAAAGAGTGCTTGGCTTAGTGGCTTCCCATCCTTCTTAAATGGAAAGCTAATTTCTTTTCTCACCCTAAAGTAAAAAGAAAGGGGGAAAGCAGCCCAAATCACACCGCCATAGCTTTAGGACTTAGAGGGTAGCAATCCCAGTGTTCTCAGTGTGAGACACAGAATCACAGAATTGGTTTGGTTGGAAGAGACCTCTGCGATCATCGAGTCCAACCTTTGCCCTAACACCCGCATGTCAACTAGACCATGGCACTAAGTGCCACCTCCAGTCTTTTCTTAAACACCTCCAGGGATGGGGACTCCACCACCTCCCTGGGCAGCCCATCCCAATCCCTAACAACCCTTTCTGTGAAGAAATGCCTCCTCATTTCTAGCCTGAACTTCCCCTGGCGCAGTTTCAGACTATGCCCTCTTGTCCTATCGCTGGTTACTTGGGAGAAGAGGCCAACCCCAACTTCACTACCCCCTCCTTTCAGGTTGTTGTAGGGAACGATCAGGTCTCCCCTCAGCCTCCTCTTCTCCAGACTACTCCCCTGTCCCAACCAAACCCCCCCCACCCCCCCCAGCCGCTCCCCATCAAACTTGTGCTCCAGACCCTTCCCCACCTTCGTTGCCCTTCTCTGGACTCGCTCCAGCACCTCAAGGGCTTTCTTGTCGTGAGGGGCCCAGAACTGGACACAGTACGAGACACCCGAGAGCGGCGAGGTGTCCCACAGGGTGTCCCTGCCAAGGAGCCCTGCGGGGTGCCCTGGGGAGGGTCTCTGACCCCCTGAGCTGCCTGGGTCGAGCAGGAGGGTGAACCACAGAGTATTGCCTGCCCTCACACTGGCATGTTTGGGATACGGCGCTCGGGGGGAAATACGGGCTTCCTCAGGATTACTGCTCCATGCCATAATGAATGGCTAATTACAGGCCTTGCAGTGAAAGAAGCAGCCCTACAGAGATCTTAAACTACTAGAATTTAAGTAGAGATGTTATTTCTGTTATTCCCACAGGCCAAAGTACAATTACAGTGGCGTTTTATGTTTCCTGACAAAATAAAAAAAGTTAAATGAGCAAAGTGTATGGTTTTAAATTAATGCTCTTATCAAGCAGTCACTTAGACACAGAGTTTCACCTTTTGCTTCCTCCTTGTAACACCACTGATATCTGGGAAAGTCTCTGGTTTGAATTTTGCACGGCACAGGGTAAAGGGCCTGAGCAGGTACAGCTTGGCAAGTTTGACCGTGCAAACTTGGGTACCTCCTTTGAAATCACCAGAAAACCTGATCCTGTATACCAAACAAACAAACCAACCAACCCTATGCTATCCAGTACTCTTCTAAATCAGCCAAGGGAAAATAATGTTATTCCCTCTACATACAGAAGAACAAGTTCTTGAAACAAGTCAGAGGTTTCCTTTCTTCCTAATGGGAACCTAGAAATACGGTTAGCTACGCCTAGCCACTTTAAGGTGAGATATTGCAATACAACTCTTTGCACACATCCTAGTAATGACCAAGAAAAAGGTTTCCACAAGTTGTACGTAATTGATCTCCCCCCAGGTGTGAGGAAAAGATTAGGAAAAATGAGCTCTCGGATTTCCAAGTAGGTGAGAAGCCATTTTGCCCTCTCTAAAGAATCACTTCCTTGGGCAGAGGGACAGAAAGATGGATGCAGTTTGAAAGGTGAGAAGCCATTTTGCCCTCTCTAAAGTATCACTTCCTTGGGCAAAGGGACAGAAAGATGGATGCAGTTTGACAGCTTGGAGTTGTCATGGAAACGGTCTTTGCTGGGGAGTGCACACTTCTCCGACTTGAAAATAAAAATGGGCAGAGTATGACAGGGTTATGAGCATTTGTAAGCTGTGCCTTGGGAATAGGCAGTGGAAGAGAGGAGAAATTAACCCATCACAACTGAGGACCGTGCCTTTACTTGAATACTAATGTGTCTGCCTGGGCTATTTTCAAAGTCAGGGTTATGTTTAGAGGGTCCTGTGAGTTTACTCAGGATGTCGTTGAAGTGCAGAAGGCCAAGGTTTGTACGTGTCCAACACGTCGTGCTGTACTACCGAGAAACAGCACGCGGTCAGATGGTGAGAGGTCGTTAACACAGAGGGAAGACAACATATAGGACTGGATTTTCAGTCTTACTCATATAATAACTTCAGTCCCAAAACACATGGAAGGATTTTACAAAAGGATACACAAATTGTATGTAAGAGCAGGCTTGTTCTTACCAGCATGCCACTGGCTTCGTGACACAGGGTGGAAAACACAGCACTGTGCTCAGCAACACTTTCCATTGCCATTTGGAGCGTGTGAGTTATGGAGCATGTGAATGGATGGGTAATGTTTTAGGTGTTAGGGGAATGTTGGAATGCAGTTACCAAAACGGGCTCTGGATTGCGCAACACGGGGGTGGCTCAGGTATTTAATCTAGAAAGAGCAGTGGGGCTTCGGTTGCATGGCCGCTCTGCGGTAAGCGAGGCAATCCTTTGCGGTCCTGTGCTCCCCAGACTCTAGCTGGATAACATTCCCTTTCCCAAGCACCAAGGATCCTTCCCTAACCACGGTTTAAATAGGATGCCTGTTTACCGATCTTAAATAGCACCGTCAGCAGCTTGATACTTCAAAGGTCCTGCTAGGTTGCCGGCTGGGTGCCAGCACCCTGAAGGAAGGGTGCCCACATCACCCGGCACAGCAGCCAGTGTTTCTCTTTGTCTCACCCGAAGTCAACAGTGCCAAACCTGCCTCTTTGGTGAAGCCCAGGACCTCGCCTAACGCCGTGCCTGCTGACCACACGCCGCACATACAACAGCCTTTGCAAACACAATTAATTGTCTCTGAGACGCACAGCGGTCTGGGGGTTGCTCCATCTCTAGCAGAGAAAATCTGTTCCCTGCGATGCGGGTATATGGGAACAAAGAATGGATGTGGGCACAGTAATTACCAAGCCAGGTAGACTGTTGCGGAACTAACCCAACACCCAGTTCTCTGAACACATTTAAAGGATGAAAGTGAGTGATTCATGAGAAAAAGAGGGATCTAGTCATAACCTAATATCCCAGTCCTAGAGTAAGCTGAGTATTGTTCTTAAAGCCTGTTGGCTTTCCGAAGATTTCCATTTGTGTGACAGGATGCTAGATGTGTTGCCCAAACGGTCTGTCAAATCTATCACAGTGACAAGGAAATATTGTGCTCTCCTTCCCTCTGAAATTCCTTGAATACCTGGTGCCAGCAGTTCAGCTGATAATGCAAAGAGGGATGAAAGCAGACAGCCTTGTCTAGAAGAAGTGACTTTTCAAATGGGCTGTGACAGGCTCCCTTCATCTTTCTGTAACGTGTCATCTTGATGCAAGCAACAGACTACAAATCAACCCTTTGGTACAGCAAAGGCTGCAGCAGTTTTCATATTTTCATTAATTGTGAACTATTACTTAATTGTTATTGTGCTCATGACTATCCCATTACTCAGAATATATAACGTGTTGCGTTTCAGGCTCTGAGCTAGGATTTGGCTATTTTCGAGAGAATTTTAAGGTTTCTGATGAGGCTGCTAAGTACGGGTTTGTGTTAGAGTAGGTCTGTGGTGCTTGCAGTGGTGGTGTTTTGATAGGGAAATTATACGACTACTTCCTTCGAGGGCAGTAAACACTCACCGTTTTTATCTACACGATCCTCTTTTATTAATTCTGTCAACTACCATCTTGCGTGCGCTCTTTGTGTGTCATGGCTCAAATCCAGATGCCGCCAGGATGACGGAGAACTTCACCGCAGACTTCAGTGGGATTTCACCTGCACAGCTGTGCCTGGTGCTCCACCTCGGGGAGGGAGCAGTCTTCTTCCTCCAAGCTCTTCCTTTGAACCAGGGTTGTTCAGACAACCCGCATCCTCTCGAGTGTCTCAGCCCCTCCTAGTCTAGGGACAGTGGTCTCTACCCCCCGCAGGTCTGGAGACAGGGACCCCCGCAAGGACCGATGGAAGCGGGTGTCACGCAGGCAGCATGCGACTGTATGCAGAGACGCATCCGTGTCCCTCGGTGCCTCCCAAAAAACACGGCTGGAGATGACAGGTTTTAGATCTCTAATACAACAGGAAGATCTCTAAAGGACAGGGAAAAAAGCCAACCTGGAAAACAAGACGGGGCTGACTCTGTCTGTCTGTCTGAGGGCAGGCAAGCACCGTACGAGGTGTGACCAGAAGTTACTGCACGGAGTTAGCACAGCAGAAGAAATATGTTCGTGTGGCAACGCTGGCCGCAGCACAGAGGCTGGTGTATGCCTTGGGCTTTGCCTCTCCTGGCTTAGCCCCAACATATATTAAAGTAGCCTGAGGGCTGCTTTAACTTTTATCCAACTCTAAGGGCTCCAGGGGACCACTGAGGAGCACGGGTGGGGTGCAGGAATGGTTAGGGGTTTTGTAAGTTATTTGAAGCATCTATGGCAACTTGTCAGACTGATCCATAGGCAGATAACTAAAGTCTGCTCAGCTGCATATCAGCTCACCCTTCTGAGACAGAAATAATTTTACAAAAATAAGTATTTTTGCATAAGAGAGCAAATGTTTCCCATATTTGCTGCTTCCAAACCAATCTACAGCAGTCAATCATGGGAATTATTCTTCTGTGTTTCAGCCCCTCCCTTTAAAGCATGCTTTACTATGCAACATGACAAATTCTGCTAGGCTACCTACCTGTGCAGGCCACCCTCCAGCCTCCGTAACTGCAGCGTTCTTCCAGGATAACCTCCCTTCCCTGCAAGATGCCTTGATGGATAACCTTCAGTAGTGTGAGGCCAAGAGCAGGAGCAGGAGCAGCGCTGCACAATGGGGTTGGCAGGCTGTGTTTCGGCTACCTAAGAATATGCATCTGAGGTCTGCCTATGCCTCCTATAGTTTAGAAAAGTAGTAGACGACCTTTCTGACACCGTAGAGCAACTTCTAATATACCTGTGGATGGATGCTGCCTTTCCCAATGAGAGGAGGAGGCTCCTGTTTTCCAGCTGCAGCAGAGTCAGTGGGTTTCATATCCGTACGTCTCAGAGAGAGCTGCAGATGCAAGCGCTGCCAACACGCAGGACTTAAGCACAGGACATCGGTGGCAAGTGTGTGAAGCATGAGAGAACAACTACATTTGGGGTCCTCAGACCACGTTCTTAGCTGCACGGTGACATAACTCTTAGGCTGTTCCAGGCTTTTTCGTGCTGGCTGTTGAGTTAGTTAAGTAAGCAGACTGAGAATGCTCTAGCAGCCAGGTTCAGAAGAATCCTCACAGGTTTAATGTGCTTTAACTTCATGGGTTTACTTCATTCCCTCACTCCAGTTCCTCTCCCAGACTGTGTTTACAAGCCTTTAGTGTTATTTTAGCTTCTCGCTCTTGCATTCATCATAATCTGTTACAATCGGAGTTGACATGATGACAAAAGTTGTCACATTGAATACATTGTTTACTTGGCTTGAACAGTTATTTTTCTAGTCTCTCCAGAGAAAGTTTCTTATTCAAATTTGCCAGAGATACTCAACAAGTTTAACTGGAAACTTCGGATTTCCTCTTCCACAAATTCTTCGAACGATATTTTCCAGCAACGGACTAATTGACAACATCTTGTTTCACGGAGGCACACATCTTTCTGCATTAGATTTTCTCAACACATTCACACCTGGAGTTTGGGGATCGGCAGGTCGGCACAGCATAGCATAGTCAGTAAACGGCTCACCTAGGAGGCACGCCGATCAATCCCCCAAATCCAATTTTGTGTAAACAAGGGATAAAAATCCTGCTAACTCGTGACAAGAGGGATTCTTCACACCCAGACTGAGATTTCTCCAGCGTTCTGCGCTGTATACTTTAACGTAGTGAATCTCGCACCAATTTAATTTTCCCCAAGGCTTTCATATTGTTCTAAGGGAATCAGCAGCTAAGATCTTTTCCAAACCAGTGGAACGAGACATCATGTTTGACAGGAAAGGCCTAAAATTTATGTTTTGCTTGCTTCATGCTTAGACTTGAATTTACCAAAACAGCTTCTCCGAGAGGGGATAGTCCCTTGTTATTTATATGCACTGCTCACTGCAGTCACTTGTGTGATCCAGGGCTGCCGGTGTCTGGGTTATTTCCGTATTGATACCTGCAGACGTTTTAACCTGGAGGATGGGTAGATGTCCTGGTTTCGGCTGGGATAGAGTTAATTTTCTTCCTAGTAGCCGGTACAGTGCCGTGTTTTGGATTTAGTGTGAGAACAGTGCTGATAACACACCGATGTTTTAGCTGCAGCTCAGCAGTGCTTACCCTCAGTCAAGGACTTTTCAGTTCCCTGTGCTCTGCCAGCACGGAGGGGCACGAGGAGCTGGGAGGGAGCACGGCCAGGACAGCTGACCCCAACCACCCAAAGGGATAGCCCACACCATAGCACGGCACGGCCAGGATAGAAACTGGGGGGGGTGGCCGGGAGGGGCCGATCCCTGCTGGGGATGGGATGGGCATCGGTCAGCAGGTGGGGAGCGATTGTGTTGTGCATCACTTGTCTGTCTTGGGTTTTATTCTTTTGCTATATTCCTTTTCATTACCATTATTATCATACTTTTAATTATTGTTAGTATTATATTTCATTTTACTTTAGTAATTAAACTGTTCTTATCTCAACCCATGAGTTTTTACTTTTTTATTATTATTATCCTCCTCATCCCACTGGGAGCAAGGGAGGGAGTGAGCGGCTGCGTGGTGCTTCGTTGCTGTCTGGGGTTAGACCACAACAGCAGACTACTTTAAATTTCATTGTGACCAATAAGGAATACACCACCACCACCCCCTGAAATTTTTGGCTTAGAAATCATACTTTGCACAAATTTGGGTTAAGTAGATTCACTAGCACCATAAAATACTTTACAGTATATGCCTTTGGCCTCCAGAAACCATGCACCAGTCTGCAAGATCTCTGCAGCCATCACTATTAGATGCCTACAGGGCTGCAAAACAATACTTCTAGGAATAGCCTGTTGGTAAAAATCAGTGTGATTTGCAATCTAGAGTGTAGTTAAGGTAGAAGGAAGTAAGGAGACATGGTAACCCAGTGACAGCAGCCATGATTTCAGGGTGGTCAAGAGATCTTGCCACAAAAAAGGAACTGAGTTCTGCATCCTAGAAACATGTTTATTTAGATTAAGAAAAATTTGAGGCGAGATCCCCACTAACATCTGACCCAGCCCTACAGCAGGCAAAAGAAATGGCTAGAGAAGCTTAGTGGCTGGCTGTCCTGCCAGCCACCAGGGAGCAAACAAAGCTGTTTATAAAAGAAAAAGAAAAAAAGAAACAACCCAAACTTTGTCATTCTAGGAAGTCTCGTCTATTCTGTTTCCAATTTGCGTGACATTTTAGGCTTTAAGGAGTAAACAATGTGTTTCTGCTTCTGGCTCTCCAAACAGCTGTTTGCGTTACCTCTCCCAGCAGCAGGACGGAGGGTTTACTGCGGGTCCTGCCTTCCCTCCTGCCTCCTCCGCCTGCCTGGATGCTGAGCTCTGTGCAGGCAGCAGCGCCAGCTCCTTCCGAGCCCGCACGATGCCCGGGAGCCCTGGAGCACCCAGCATTAATGTCGTGTCCTATTTAGGCTCTTTATCTTGCTAAGCCACCCGTGCTCTATCTGTGTCACCCGTCTCCGCTCCCCACTGCTATAAATGTCTGTCCCCTCGTAGATCGCGCACCAGATGTGGAGACATTACTTTGCTGGTTGTAAGTTTTTTTTCCAACTTGCTCTGCAGAAGCAACACAGACATGTTTTTAACATAAAATATAACTAATTAAAATATCTCAAGCCGATCTGGAAGGTAGATCTCACAATCTGTCCTGTTCAGGAGGGGAGGTTACCCCATTAACTAACTCTAAGCATCACCTCAAGGTCCTCCAGAAAGTATTGAAGGAGGTATTACCAGTATAAGCTCATTTTGTGTGAGCTGATGCAGCTGATCCAGGCTTCCTCCGTTTCAGATGAACCCAGCAGACTACAGCTGCCTTTGGTGTACATGCTAGCTTTCTGTTCAGGATAAACTCCAAACGATGCGGTCCCATCCTGACGGCTAGGATTGAGAACAGCTGACAGATCAGAGACACAGTCTTTCCCCACCCTGTACTTCTCCAGAAGCGTTCAGTTAGCACCGGCCTGCTCAGGTGGTAGTAGTGGAAGTACAGCTTTGACCTGTTTGTTATGCTTCTTTCAAAGCAGATACCCGAGTCCAGCATTTGCTTTCTCCGGGTGCAAATTCAAGCAAGCAATAATACTCTTTCAAGGCACTCCAGCCTGTCTTTAATGCATTGTGTTTTGAGGAAACTAAAAAAAAGATAAAAAGCTAAAAACATGTATTTTCATCATCCAGCCCTTTTCTCCTTGGGGCTTGATATTACTGCAATCTATAAGATGGGGTCCTCTAAAACTTCACATCTGCAGCAGTGCAGAAATTTCACTCTCTGAATGCTCTGACTTTCTGTTTAGTAAGGGTCACATACTGTTTACAATGGGAAAATTTTAGGATTTGTATGAAATTGAAGCTTCCCATGTTTCTTCCAAGTTGTTGATCTTCAAAGTACAGAGGAGCTGGCTCTGCAGGAGCAGTCACTGCTTATACAAAACAAACCTTCTGAGAAGTTCACTGTCTCCACGCGAAAGCCATCCTTCAGTCCTCCACGCAGAAAAAACTACAGGCAACACTAAGCCATTGCACGTGTACTACAAAGAGACAAGGCATAAACTTCACTGGAGCATCTCCTAGGCTCTAGACATGACATACCACTCTGCTTTGCTTTTATGCTCCAGGATGGCAGTTAAATACAATTAGTGACTCTCATTTTTCTACAGGCCACTTAAAGAGTTAACACGGTTGATCAAAGAGCAATTGGATATCTGCAATGTCTGTTTGCTGAGGTCTATAGTTTTGTGTTATCTTATTAAAATAGATGTTATCTATTAAGGCATCCTCCAGTAGTTTGTCCTCAGGGTTGGCCATCAAGTGACGTACAAGATACTCAGGGAGGTTAATGGATACAGGGGAGCAATTTCTTTGCTCTGTTTAAAGCAGAACAGTTCTTGCCAGCCCTCACAACTGGATTCTCTCCTGACCATGCAAGTGTGTTTGCCTGTAATACATTCAGTCCTGAAAAAGAGATGTTAGAATTTGAGGATGAAAGCAGATTTTTTGTAGCAGAAATATTGCAAAGATGTTCTGCCAGAAAAATCTTTTTCAGCAACTTGAGCATCCAACTCAAAATAGCAGCTCATGGTGCTGGAGTCATTGCTAACATCCAGCATCACAGCGAAAAGATTTGAGCTGGCATGGCTCGGCAGTCTGCAGGAGATACGATGACAGCTTTCTGAGGGTACAGATTGCTTTTGTTCTCCAGATGAAAACACTCTTACCACGGCAGTCTCAACATCCCCTTCACCAACCTGGCAAAGCAAGAAGCATGGAGAATGGGAATGTGTTGCTATGGCATCACTGGCAGAACAACAAATTTTGGTAGAGTTTACTCCAGCAGAGTGAAAGACTCAGGGCAGTTGTTAGGCACAAAAGGAACGTACTTGCTGGTGCATAAATAGCAACACTGCAAAACTGATATATGTCTTACAAATGCAAGATATTTTTTCCCATCTCGGTAGAAATGCCAACATAGATTATGAGGAAGGAGGGAGAAGAGCAAGTCAAAAGATTTACCAGCTTCAGACATGTAGTAGCTTAATAGATGAGATTTTATGGCCTCTGGTGGATCCCTAGCGGACTGCTAGGACTTTTATTCTCTCCACAACCTGATCTGGGGACGTGTGAAAAAGAGCTTGTAAACTCTTCAATGAAATGCTCAGTCCAAGATGGCCAAGGCCTTCATAAAAACATTCTGTTCAGTTTTAGACATTCACCTCAAGAAAGATGGGGGCAAGCTGGAGAAAATCCAGGTAGCAGCACGAACAGCCAGTGCTCTAGAAGTCGTGGCTTAATGGTGCAAGACTGGATGAGTTAGGGCTGTTTTGCATAAAATATGACCAAACTGAGACATGAGGTCAGACTCAAATAGCTGGGAGGCTACTGCAGAGCAGAAGGAAATAATCTGTTCTTCACATCTGTGGTGGGTAAGACAAATGGCAGCGGCTTCAAGTGAATGAAGAGAGCTGTAGACTAGACATTAAGAGAAGCTGCCTAATACCAAGAATGGCAAAGCATTGGAATAAATGTACAAGGGAAAATTGTGTAATCTCTGTCACTGGAGGTTCCTAAGACCCAGTTAGATAAATGTTCGTTGGGGTGACAGAGAGTGATTTTGTCTTAGTGTGAAACAGAAGGGTAGATTAGATAACTTCTTGAGGTCCCATCCGCTCCTTTTTTTTTTTTTATGATTGAATTGTGTGATAACTGCTAAGTATGTAATAAGCACAGATCTCAGAATCACCATTTTTTTCTGAGAGGATGCACTTTACTGTACCGATAGATTGAACGGGCAAAGGTCTATATAATTCTCTGTAAAATCTAATGGCTTTATAGTCTGGTGGTTTGGGTACTAGATGTGTCTTGGAGGTACACAGACTTTTAAAGAAAGTACAGCTGAGAAAATGTGAAAGTCTTGTTTTAATTAGGCTAATTTAATGTAGCTTTGAGATGTGTTTCAGTGTAAGCTTTATTCTATTAATGGTACCTCATTAACAAAATCACTCCTTCAAAAATAGGGAGATGAAGTATAGGAAAAACATCCATGCTGGCCTTGCAAAAGGCATTGTTATGTTAAAATACTTGGCTACAAATGTTGCACACATAGACACAAACTAGAAAGCTGTCAGATGTGATAGAAATGAAATATAGGGAGAATTAATTTTTTTCCATGTTTAGTAATAAAGTGCGTGAAGGCCATAAGATAGAGATGCAATATGCAAACCAGTAAGCATCTGTGATCCAAGTTTTCCAATAAAGGTCCATGTGAACAGAAGTGTTTGCAGTATCGTCTGAATTGCAGGCAAGTTTAATCCAAGGAGAGCCTTCAGCCTCTCATTGCTGCAATTATGGTGAGTTTTTAAGTGCTAAGAAAGTAAAAGAATACTTGAATTTACATCTGTAAGCTATTCTTCTTTCTTATCATCCTGATAAACATGAGTTATCCATTAATTGCCAAAAATTATTTTTAATCTTCTTAGAATTATCTTAGTTTTAGCCAGCTCTGCTTTCTGCCGTACACTTCTCTTCTGCCCACAAGCTGAGGGGAGCGATGTGCCTCCAACCGGACACGTAATGTTTCTCCTCATCGGGAACCTCTGCACTGCTTCCCAACAGCCCGTCTCCCCTGTCCAGAGCCCGATGTATCTGACCTCACCCCTCATCCTCCCATGGCCATACAATAGTTTATCAGCTGCATAGGACCTAGTCAGGCCATTTCTTTGATTGCCTCCTCCTCCTCCTGCTTCAGAAGTCTCTTCCTTATAAAGTCCAGATGTGCTCCACCAACCTGTGGGGAGGTAAATCCGTGTTCTTGGCCGCAAGGCTCTTGGACAAAGCCATCCATGGCAAGTCCAGCCCTGAAAAAAAAAACCCAAAACAAAGCAGAACAAAACAAAACAAAACCCACAAAGCCCAGTGAGAACCTCCTCCTCCACAAGCTCCAAAACCAGGGACTGATGAGTCAGCACGAACTTCCAGCAAGTTCTGCCGCTTCCTAGCCTAGAGGGATCCTAAATACCTCTAACGCTTCTGCCCAGCTCTGCACTGAAACTTGTTTGAATGTACCCAAACAGGGACAAGAGCAGTGGCCTGGACTAGTTCAAGTCATCAGACACAGGTACAGTCCTGGCGCAAGTATCGAATATGTACTTTACATTTCTCTACAGCTTTAAGCAAGACACAGAGAGGCACCTGTCTCCTCTTAGAAGGTATCACCGTGCAACTGCAAAACCACTGTGAGGGAGGGTCCCGGTGGGAGCAAACGACAGCCCCAGTGAGAGAGGATTTACTCCAGCGTGGGGAATGGGTTGCAGACAGCAGTGGCCCCGGGCATGCAGCCCCAAGCCCGTCTACCAGGGCAAGGGCTTCGCTTGGAAAGGCACAGCCTGCCCAAGTGCCTTCTCTCCTGTGCTGCAATTCCTGTCTTTCACCTACGGTAGCTGTTCTCTGTGTGTCTGTATGCCTCAGCCGTCCATCCCCTGCATTCAGACCAGAATACCTGCACGTCTCCCTTGAGGGTGGTGAGTAACCCAGGGTTTGTCCTACCAACCTATTCTTCGCTCTGTCACCATCCCAAGGCGCTTGGCATGGCAGCACGGTGAGCAGCTCTCTCTGTACTGCCACGGGGCAGACATCCCTGCTCCCTGTCAGGCAGACTTCTCCTGTGCCTTCAAGTAGGATCTTGAGCCTCATCAGAAGGATGGTTTAAGGCTCATCCTCTTCCTCATTCCATCTCTTGGCACAGGGTTGCTCCAGTTCTGCTTCCTGAAGCCTCGGCAACCCATGCCGTTCCCTCGTGTTGCAAGTGCCTCCGACTCTGGAGGCCCCATGCCATTTTCTGGAGTCATGTCACCCAGACCCCACCAGGCAACTGTCCCTACAGCTTGCCATGGGGCAACCAGCAGGCAGGACCCCACCAAAGGGCAACCACAGCCTGCGCTTGGCTCTGTCGCCTTCCAGTTATGTCATGTTAGCCACCATCCCTGGAGGCATTTAAAAGACGTGCAGATGTGGTGCTTAGGGACATGGTTTAGTGGTGGGCTTGGCAGTACTAGATTTACAGTTGGACTTGATGATCTTAAAGGTCCTTTCCAACCTAAACAATTCTATGATTCTATGTTCCCCACTCCTGTCATCCCCCTCGGTGCCCTTTCTCCATCCCAGGGCTCCCAGTCCAGACGCCAGCCCTCCAAGCCTCCTCCAGCTCCGTGCCTAGACTTTTGCCCTGGTTCCTCCTTCCACCCAGCTTCATCCCTCCTCCCTGGCTGCCCTCTGGTCTTCATTTCTCTTCTAACCAGAGAACAAGGAGCTCCGTCCCACCCAAACCCAGGTATATAGGTGTGACAGCACCTTGTGCGGTTTAATGAAGGGGCCAAATGGATTCCTCCCACAGCTTGGCGGCCCCGGGAGAGCAGGGATGTGCATACATTACCCCTGCAATCCTGCGCACGGCATTCTGACATCGCACGGCTCCTGTTTTCATGTCATTCCAAGCAGCCTTTGACGGATACAGGTTTGCAGCATGCAGACAGGACCTTTGCCATGTCGAAATGCCTCCAAGCAACAACCACCCATGTTGGCAGGCTATTAAGTTTCTATAGAATTTTGACAAGCCTCCAGATGAACATCAAACCATCCCAAACCTCCCGAGGGGCTAAGAATTAAAAAAAAAAGAAAAAGAAAAAAAAAAAAACCCAAAAAACTGATTTCACATGTCATTATTCCCTGCAGCTTTGTAGCTAATTTAGAAATCTGTTGATCTTGGTGCCAATAAATAGTTTATCTTTAAACTACCTCTATACTCAGACTTGGTTTCAATCTCAGGTTAGTGTTGGTTGTTTAGCTAGCAAGTCTGTAATCTAAGAGCATGTATAGGAGAAATATTCGCCGTTTATATCTGTCGGTGGGTATTTGTTCCATTAAGCAGAATCTCACATGGTAGCTAAATATTTCTCTGGGAAAACTTGCTTTCTCAGAAGAAGGAGAGCAGAGTAGGAATATACGTGCTAATGCACTGCCCTCCAGTGGAGTTGGGCTCTGGCTTAGGAGATGGAGCTTTGCAAACCTTCACTTGTAAAGGAAACACTCACGGGACATACATGAAATCAAAACATTAAATTAACCACTGGTGGGGCAGTGTTGAATCTGTTCAGTGGTGGTTCACGGAGATGATAGTTCACATCTGATATTGTAATTTTGCGGTATAAACTGATGCTGCCCCAGAACACCTCCTTTCGCAGCAAGTATGGCAGTCAGAGGGAGCAGGAGGTCTTCAGAGGGAGCAGAAGGTCTTCAGCTGCTTCTGGGTGACACTTCACATTTCAGAGCTGCTAAGGGGAGCTGTAGGAAGTTCTCATTTTTAACGAACAGCCAAATCCAAAATGTCTCAAGGCTGATGAGATGTTACACATAAGTATTAAAGTAGCTGGAAGGAGCTGTATTTATTCACTGCAACATCCCTCATCATCCAGTAGGAAAGTGTGTCACCTTCTGGTTTGTACCAGAAAAGATTATGTTTATTTGAGCATATTAAATGTTTCTGGAGACAACTTCAATCTCTTTTTTTTTACTGCTACATTCCCTTCTCTCACTGGCTCCTTCTCTTCCAGACTTCTTAGGACTGTCATTGCTTCCCAGAGGTCCCTTTCCCACCCTCATTTCATTTTTCCTACAGCAACATAGAATACTGTAAATACTCCCAGTTACAGTCAGTATTTCGGCATGTCCAAAGACTCTTTTAGCAAACAGCAGCTCCAGATCAATATAAATTTAAAAAATACACACAACTAAATGTCTAGATGATAGAAATCAAGAGCATAAACCCATGATGTTCACCATTGCTTCCATTCTCTTCTGGTGTTATCTTCATCATTTTTCCCACAGTGCTCTGTCATATTTCCATCACATCGCCTCTGTGTCAGGACATGGTAACGCTTCTGAAACCACATCTCCACGTTTACCCGTGCTTATGTCACTGGAATGGAATGAGGCAATAAATGTGCATACAGATAATAAAAATCTCTTTTTCTGCTCACAGCATAGTCAGGTTGTAGCACGAGAAAAGGCATCTGAATCAGCTAAATGACCAGTTAATGGGGCCGGGGGGGGCGGGGGGAAGAAGAAATATAAAGCCAATGTGACACACAGTGTATTTGGGGAGAACATGTAGGCTAGGCTTAGCAGTAGTCAGGGCAGAAGCAGGGAGCAGGGTGCCTGGGGGAGGCAGCCATGAACACCCTTGTAGTGCTCGTGGGAAAAGCAGCGTCTCGCACAGCACGAGCAGAAGGAGTATAGCTCCCTTTCCGTATATCTATATTTTGCTAACACCCTACAGTCTTGCCTTCCTGGGCATTAGTTTGCCAGCCTGAACTCCCCAATTTGCCTGTGCCTTCTGGGGTGCTTGCTGTCAGGTCAGGAGCTGGCAAAGCCTGACCCTCAGACATTGCGGGGTGGCCGGCGTCCAGTTACTCTCCACAAGCTCCTTCCCTCATCAGACACCTCTCCCAGCTGGAAAGGATTTGGGCTGGTTGGACACACAGTCGTTCATTCTTCCCATGCCCTGCCTTGCTGCTCGCCTCCCGTGGTTTCAGCGGTCCAGTGTGGGACTTGCAAGATGGGGAGTTGGTCTTTGTAATGCTTTTGGCTGGCGGTACCCTAATCTTGAAAATATTCTTCCCCTCCACATCTACATGTGATGTCAGTATCTCTAGTTGCTTTGCTTGTGGTTTTTGCACAAGAAATGCACCTGTGTTTTCTGTAAAACTGTAGAAGAAACAGAGACTTCGTTTAGACGTGCAATACAATACGACCTTGGTAGGTAAAACCAGGCTCCTAAGTTGTTCCTGACAGGAAGCTTTAATTCCTTAATAGAGCAGGTACCATGGGCTGTCTGGACTTCCATAAAGCGTTTGACACTGATATGCATAAGGAACATGGGATAGGTCCATCAGGCAAAACATGAGCAAAGAGAGCGCTATGGATGGGTCATGTCAGAAGAGCAATTACTGAACTGAAGGATTCTGCCTGGTCTCTTAAAACCAGTCCTGGGCTGCAAGTTGCAATCAGAATCGGCTGAGCACACCAAGCTGGAAGGCAATATCTCTGCTGCAATGGCCAGGGTGCAGTCACAAGGTCGCTGCTTCATGGGAAGGAGGTCAAGTGGTTGGTCACACGAGCTTATATCTTGGGTGGCACTGCTGGTGGTGGAGTCTCAAAGTTCTCATGATGTAGGAGATGCTGGTGGTGGAGGGATCACAGGCACGGAGAGAGAAGTGATGTCTTTTATTAGACCAGCCGATAGACCTAGAAAAAATAAACATCTCTCAGGCCTTGCCCCTTCAGCAGGCCCAAAAAGCAATGGTAAAAGCCATGCTAACTGCAAGGTAGAAGCAATCACTCTTGAATCAATCTTGCTATGCTAATCAATCCCACCACATGAGAGAAAAAGGTGGTTAACACCTGTGAAGTGCAGGGAATGTTAACTGGGAGCGGGGTGGCAGGCTGTAAGCTTCTGCAGAGGGGGAAAAAGGAGGTGGGGAAGAAAAAAAATAAAACTCATTAGCACCTGTGTTATATTTTTAAATACTTTATTACATTTCTGGTATTTTGTAATTAACTCAAGTTAATTACGAGGTCTTGGCTTGCACATTTCCAGCCCAGAGGATAACCAGTTTTTAAAACTAGCTTGCTCCCTTGAAAGGCTCAGCTTGACACAGCCTCCTAACAGGTTTATCAGATAAGGTACCACTAGGCTTAATGCACTTCTTAATTAGGAATGTAAACACCTTCATTAAAAAAAAAGAAATGAGGGCCTCAGAGAAATTATGAAGAGATTTTATGATTATCAACTCGAAAGAGAAAGTATTCCAACAGAGAAAGCCATTTCTTCCTCCTTTCCTAGGAGGGGAGGCAACCTACTTGCTAATTGTAAACCTATGCGCCACGTTAAGCCCAGAGACCTCCCTCCGCCGGGACGTTGTCTGAGATTTGGGAGATCCAGGCTGAACAGAGATGTGAGGGACAGTCAGCCTCTCTGAGGGCACGTGGGTATAAATAGATGTGTTTGTGT
>NW_009631649.1:19422-21827 GCF_000690535.1 Cariama cristata | reverse complement strand
TAGGCAGGTCCGTACGGTGGGCTGTGACTTCAGGTGCTAGTAGCCGAGGCGGTGGTTGCTCCTCCTCTCGCCTGTACGCGTGGTGGTTGGCATAAATAGCAGCCCCAGCAAGTTGTAGCTCACAACTACCCACAGATATGGGGGATTTGTTTGTTCGGACATGTTCCTCCACCTGGCATTGGACTGGGAGCTGTGGTTTGGCCTCTACGCCCCATCCCCTCGCTCTCCCCCCCGGGAGAACCCCTGGCCATGAGATGGGTGGGTGGTTGGGGCAGATAGCGGGGCTGCTCCCATGGACCAACCCGGCATCCCCCTGCTCGGGGCACAGGGGCCCGCAAGCCCTGGTTGGGGCTGTGGGAGCCCCGTGCCGTGCCCCCCAGCCACCTCTCCCCTCGGGCACCCCCCAGCACGGCGCCTGCTCGCTGTGTGGCCCCGGTTCCCGGCGGAGAGCTTCCCATCCCCATCCTCCCTCTCCCTGCTCTTCCCAACAATGGTGGCCCGGGCAGCTTGGGATGTAGTTTTGAATTTAAATGCAGCCAGCCTTTAGTTTAGAAAAATAATAAATCCCCTTCAAATGGAGTTATGTAAAAAGTAGAATAATAAAAAAAATAATGTTTGTTGGCAGCGCATGTATCCCTTTGTCTGCAAGACAGAGGTCTGTTGACAAACAAGAAGCTTTTCTGGGACTCTAAAACCAAGCACCAAAGTAAATGGCCGTCACCTAATACTGCCTTCATTGCATTTGCCAAACACAATGAAACCGCTGCACTGATGCTTAATGCACTTGTACAAGGAAAGAAAGTTCAGGGCCAGGACCCTCCCGATGACACCCCCCACCATGCAGCGACCTGCCCAGGGGCATCGTCAAAGGTACCAAAGGTACCAGGGGCTCTGCTGCAGCCCCCTCTGGCAGCCCCCCAGCTGCTCTCCGCTGTCCCCGTAAGATGCAGTAATTCAGATGTTTTCACGTCAACCACGGAAAGAACAGAACTGTGTGTTGACCTCTCTAACAATTTTCTGGCTTTTAGCTAAGAAATGCAAATGTGCTGCAGAGCTAAGAGCAGACATTATTTATTGATGGTCACCATGGGATTTCTATTCTATTTACAATTGCAGTAAATTCTGTTGATGGTCGCTGTAGGATTTCACCTCAGTTTCTTCCTGTAAAGTATTTCTAACTTTCTCCACCTCTGTCCTGTCCATCAGTCATTCTTGTATTAAAAAGATGTCAATGTCTGCACAGTGCTAAAACTCCTCCGCTTCCCAAATACTGTGAGATTTGAAGGAACTCGGCAGCTCACGGGATCGGACCCTGAGAAACGGAAGCCAAGTGTGAGCTCGAACCCTTATCGATCTTAGTAACGCAAGCCAAGGCTCAGACTGTTCTTATTAGGTTATCTGTCATCTAGAAAGCATAAAGCCCAGTAAAAAGGAAAAGATGTTAGAAAAACATCATCATTGCTTCAGTGATTTGTATTTTCCTAATAAGCTTTTAACTTTCTGCTCCGAATGGAAAATAATACTTGTCTTGGGAACTAAGGAGAGCTTCTGAATCTAAAATGAGTTGTTTTCGTACCGACAATTTTACTCCGCCCCTGGAAACAAAATGCTAAAACCAAGTTTCCTCTCCCTCGGTTATGGGCAGTCAGGGAAAATTCTTGGGAAGCGGGGATGGAGAAAGCACCGGGCTGATGCGGCACCAGGACGACCCGGTAGGCGCTGAACGACTGTACCGTTGCTCATTAATTCTCGCCTTAGAATTATTAGGCTGGTGAGTCTAATGTGCTCATTTGCAATTTTTCATGGTGATGTAAGATCCATTTTCCAACTATTTCCACGGAAAACTCGGGTGCCCTTCGGCAGCTGCGAGCTGGCAGCGGGGTGAGCCCCCCTGGGCGGTGGGAGCTCCCGGGGGGAGCGGACGCAGGCCTGAGGTGCCGGCAGCACCCTGCTCCCACCAACACCAGTGGGTCTGAACAGAAACACCCAGCCCTCCTAAAACAAACAAGTGAGTGAGCAAACCAGAAGGAAAAATACAGCAGACATTAGCAGGGGCTGAAAATAACAGGGAATTCTTCATGTAAATCACCTTAGAAAAATTTTATTTTCCAAGAGGTGGAAAGCAAGCCTCTCCCGCAGAGGAAAATCCTTATGGGGAACAGCCAAAAAAGTCAAGATTTTTTTCCCTAATACAAATATGAGGCTTCTGATTTTTTTTTAATTGTGCGTCAGAACAAATCCCAGGATTTTTTTTTAATTTATTTTTTTTAATTACAGAAAACAAAAGAGATCATGTGACTTAGCCTAAGGGTCAGGGCAGCCTTTTGACTGGGGGAGGTACAAGTCCTTGCTCACATTTTTGCCCTGATGAGTTGTATAAAGCAACACTAACCACAGCAGCCTCC
>NW_009631649.1:19051-19385 GCF_000690535.1 Cariama cristata | reverse complement strand
CACCAAAATATCAGCCTGTCTAGAGGGAACATCGCTGAAGTGGATGTGTTGCGATGGCAGGTTGCGGGATCAACGAATTACCATTTTTTGCCCCAAAAGCCATCCCGTGCTCGCCCCCCTCTCACCTCCCCGAGTGGCCTGGGTCCCTGGGGCAGCAGGGAGGGGAGTTTACCTGCGATCCATGTGCCCTGGGAGGACTTTGGGGTGGGGATGGAGACCACCGTGCTCCTCCAGCAGCCCTGGCCCGGTGGAGTTGGGTTTTGGAGGGATGCTGCCATCAGGTAAGACCAACATCAGCCGAAAGGGAGGCCGAGTTGGGGTCATGCCGGCAGGA
>NW_009631649.1:10477-19003 GCF_000690535.1 Cariama cristata | reverse complement strand
AGGCAGGGAGACCCCAGGGTCCCCTCAGCCCCCAGTCCCCCTGTTTCCCCAGAGACGCACGCCAGCCGTGCAAAGTACGTTAAAAAGGGCCTTTCCTTCTTTCTTGCTTTTGCTTTATTTCTGCATCGTAGCCTCTTTTATTTTTTCCCCTGAAAACCTTTTCAGAAAGGTGATGGCTCATCTACATGCGAGCCAACACGTGTCTTTATGTAAGGTGAGAAAGCAGGTTTGAATACTGACTTCCAGATGTAGTTTCGAGATAAGCGAGTCTGTAAGAGACGGATCGCTCTTCATCAGGCTTGATTGCCCCACGTCCTCAGCGCGCAGTGCCCCCATTGACAAATTAAAGAATCTTTTATGTCCCCTCTTATCGACGCAGCTCCCACTGGAAAAAAATCTTGTTTCTGTGCCCGAGCAATTAATTATTTTCCTGACGGAGCTGCCAGATCACAGGGGCAATTAAAGTTTTTTATGTAGCTTGAGCTGTTCTCACTTCCTTTTGATGTTTCAGGTAAAAGGAGGAATGGACTTGTAACATTTTAGCACTTTTTACATCTCTCTCTGAGATGAATCTTAAGGTATTTGCAAGGTCAAAGCGACAAAAAGCAGAAACGGTGTAGTTTGTGTTGTTGTACAAATGTAGTATTGTTCTGCGCAATATTTTTTCGCAACAATACAAACTGTAACCAAGGCTACAAAATAGTTTTCTTCATCATCTCTGCGTTTCCATTTGCTTGCACTTCTCAAAGTTTATTCTCTCCCCGAGCTTGCCCTGCCATCGTTGTCATTCAGGGCCGCGCTCAGAGAACCCTCTTTCCTCCTGAAAGAAAAACTCAAACCCCATCTTTTTTCATAAGGTGGAGGCCAGACTGAGCTCTGCTGCTGAACTCTGAAGCCTGTGAGGCCCTGCGGTGAGGATTGTGTTTATCGCAGTTAAGAAGGATTTAGCAGCATCGGGAGCATACAGAGATTATATACTGAACCCGTGCAAAAAACTGTGATAATCTGTGGAAAAGGCAGTTTTCGAGGTTCCTCTCGTAAACCCCAGGAACCCGGGGCAAGTGCTGGGTTTGTTGGTGGCACCTGTGATGTACATATGACCTGCCCACGTTTATTTATTTGAAAGCGTTTGTCTCTCATTCTGCTGCTGCTACTCAGGAATTAGATTCATAACCACAGACCTGCTAACCAAACTGCTGCTTAGAAAACCCCAGAAGAGAAATGCATATAGAGGTATCAAAATGGTGAAGTTGTCTGAGACCGTGGTTGTGCCTTTCCCTCTCATAAAGTCAGGTTTTGTGTCCTTCAAGTATATCTACATCAGTGATGAAACTAAAGAGATGCAGAGACACCAAAAAACCCCACCTCTCTACCGCGTTAAGAAACACGTATTTCTGCACTTCAATCCATGTGTTTGTTTTCCTCTTTTTCCCGACCATTTTTTTTAAAAAAAAAAAAAAAAAAGGCTATGATAGGAAATTTTCTTTTGCAGTGTGTTAATTACTGAAGCCACAGAATTAAAGTAATAGCTACGGTCATCTGCCAAAAGCAGTGAGCTTTAGCTTAGACAACCAGCTGTGGTAACCTCAGCGTTTGCACGTTTCCTAGGTTCACTCCATTGACTCATGGATACTGTAAATACCGTGGCAGTGCTACCTCATCATTTCAGTAAATTATCAAATTCAAAGTCTGACTACTGTGAATGTTACTTTTTCTCCTTTGGACAGCAAGAACGAAGCATTTTCTGCCTGATGATTTATTTATTTATTTATTTGTTTGTTTGTATCTGCCAGTTCTTGGTAAGAAACCACAAAGGCTATATAGGAGGGCCTTTCATCTGGGAGGAGAAATACTTGAGTAATAAAGTCCCAGGCTTCTCTTTTGCTATTCCCCCAGGCCAAATTTGTGCCTCACAGTCTACAGGAGAGAAGCTGAGACATGGAGTCTCTAGCATTTCTTGCTGCGGTTGCCACTGGGAAAATAGTCTTCCTTTTCCTGACAGCTTATGTGTATATTCTTAACAGCTATTAACGAATATGCCCCGAAAGGCAAATATGGCTGTAATTAGCAACCCCCTCTAGTCATGACGAGGCTTGCTGAGTGTTGCACACCTGATCCATAAAGGCGCGGGTCTGTGTTTCACACCTCCTCTCCGGAGACACCCCCGGGGTCTAAACAAAAACAGGAATCAGGATCTGCGGAGGGCTCGGCGGACGAGCTGCCGGAGACCCCAAATTGCTTAGGAGCAATCGCGTGGTGCCAGCAAAAACACACCTCCGACTCCTTCCCGCTCGTCATTGCATGCCATCCTACAGGAGAGTCATTAGCTTCAGTCAAGGCACAGCAGAATATGAAGGAAACGTGCAGCATCTGTTAATTCATTAAGAACTAATTGCTTTTAATGATTAGGGGCCAAATAACTGGTCACTCTTTTTCCTGCTTCTTGGCAGAGGCTGGGTGATTGTCCAAGCTTTGCCCCTCTTAACAGATGTCAGCTAGACACAAAAGCGGTCTTAGCACTAGAAGATCCCTTGTGTGGACGGGATTAGTGTGTGACAGATAATACAGTGCAGCTACAAATTAATACACCTGGTATCTACCTGGTAGTTACCTTCCTATCTGCCTGGTAGGCACCCGGGTATCACCCCGGCTGGGGAGCTGCCTGTGGCCCTACTGCCAGAAAACTCCTGCATCTGCCTTCCCCCACTCCTGCGTTACAAAATTAAAGTAAACACTTTGATTTTTAACTCCAAGGAGGAAAAAAAAAAAAAAAGAAAAAACCAAAACCCAACAGAAAATAACACTGCCAGTTTATGGCACTGCAGTGTACTTGAATAGGGGGATGAATAATTAAATTTAACTTTTTGGCATTCCAGTTTGGGGAAAAAGTCTCCCCTGGAGTTCTAATCTGGCCATATTCAGCACTTTGAACTGGTTTTTTCCAGTTAAAAAAGTATTTCCCATATGCTTGACATATTGCTGTGTATAATGATGGAATACAGGGGGAAAAAATGTATGTTTACATACAAAACATACCCCCACATGCGTATTTATATTAAGACACAGAAAAATATTTTATGTCTGTATGTATGTATAACTTGACGCTTTCAACATTTTATGTAAATAAATGCCAAATAGAGGGAGACGACTGTATTATACATTAACGGGCTACATTTCTTCATTTCCATTTTTCAAATCTGGCTGTGACCGCGTACAAGTACCTCGAACAGCAAACAGCTGGGTGGCTTCAAAGTAACCGGAGCGTGTTTTTACTGTAAGACATGTTCTTACTGTAAAGTTACAGATTCAATCTTTACTTGTGAAATTTTTGGTCCTGAGCAGCCTCAGACCCAATTTGTAATAAATACGATCATTTTGCAGTATCAGTGGGGAGACAGCCTAAATAATATTCATATTTCAAGTCTAACAAGCTCTTTTATAATTAGGGTTCAGTTTAACGGAGACATGCATTAAGCCTATATCCTTGGAACTTTTCCAAGCAACTGCACTGTCATAGCCAAAGCCTCCGTCCAACTTACATGTTTGACAGTTTATACAATCGCATGACTATTTTCCATCTCTTACCTCCAGATTTAGGACAATTTATCACCAATTCTCTTTTGTTTCTAGGTTTCAAAGTGCAATTTCCTGCAGAAACGAATATACTCATAATTCAGGTTGTCCACCCACCCACCCACCCACCCAGGTACCTGTCTCAGCTAGCCCAATTGCTGGAAGGAACACAGAAAGCAAGTTCATAGCTTGATGCTGGAGTGACATAATCTTTGCTTAATCTACTTAGTGTTTAAAAATGTAAATGTTAGCAGCTATCTCCAATACTAGAGCGCTGCTCTCATGTAGGTTGTACGCTCGAATGTGGCACAAAGCAGTAATTGTGCTCTTCTGAGAGACTAAAAGCCTTGCAGTGTCTGAGACCTAGAAAATTTAAAGAGTATTTACATCTGCTAAGACCAAAGTGTTGCAACTGTATCATCTCAAACATTTGCAATTTGAAGCTGTAAAATCCCTAGGGCATATTATGTGCTCTAACAATACCATTAAATACGTTGTGTCATGCTAACGAAAAAATTTGTGCCTCCTCTGCCGGTCTCTTTTTTTCCCCTTAGAAAGAAATCCAGTACATGAATATGTAACATTAGCTCTTATTCAAAATTATTCATTTGAAGAAATGAAATAAATTAGCAGTGTGTTTATAACAGAGATTGCAGCCTTTCTTTTCCCCAGCCATTGTGAGAGCACTTCAAATATAAAGTTCGCCTTCTTCCTTTGGTTTAACTTCTTAAATCTGCAGTTTGCTTGTTAAGAACAAAAAGGAGCCGACGCTTCCTACAGAAGGCGGCTCTGGGCTTTCTCGGTGGATCCGCAGGAGCCGGCAAGGAACGCGTAGCCCCGGCGTGCCGACTGCCCACGCCGCTTGCCCTCGCTTCGCTCCCTGGCTCTGCCTTTGGCTGCTCCATCGCCATCTGTCCTCAACCAGTCTGACCTACTGGGGACAAGCGCTGGGCAGGGTGGACACAAGCCAGGCTATTGATCCCCAGCCCTCTTCCATTTCGCCGTCGAGATGTAGCCTGCGGTTCCTCCGTGGGAGGATTTCTCAGCAAGCCAAGAAGTGCCAGGGCTCAAACATGCTTCCTCATCTTTAGCAGATTTTTATAAATGTTTCAGGACCGGGCTGCCTCATGCCATCCGTCTTCTCAAAGAGAGGAAAGAGAGGTGCAGTAAGAGTGTAGTGTGTGTGAGAGTGTGAGTGTGAGTGTGAGTGTGTGTGTGTGAGCGCACGTGCACATCTCCCCCTCGCTTTGTTCCGACCCCTGGGCACCGCTCCCATGTAAACCTTTGTTCTCCTTATGAGCCCTTCTGTTCTTATTTTGGCAGCGCACACACAAATATTTACTGATGTTCATAAACAACCACCGATTCTGTCTTTTCAGGTAAAATATCAAGAGAGCATGGCTCACCTGGCTGAACGCAAATGGACTCACGTGTTCCCTTTTCTGGTGGTAGGTATTTATGTGCCTATATGTCTCTCCAGGTTCTGCTTGGGTCTTTGCAAACACCTGTGAATTGTCCTGGCACAGTCACAGACGACTGAGGGCCTGAACGCTGATGCAGGGGTCGGTTTCCACTCAACAAAACACCTGGGCATGTGCTGCTTAAACTGGGGCTGCCAGGGAGGAGAGGGAAGGAGAAGGACCCAGGATGGAGCGGCGAGAGAAGGTGCTGGAGGAGCCTGAGTGTCACGCGAAGCACAGCCCTGTCGTGGCTGAGGCTCGAGGCAGCACATCATCTCAGGTTGTTCTAATTGTCCCTTGCAGTCACATTTATGAAGGCGCATTAGAGCTGGGAGGGGTGAGGGGGCAAACTCAGGTATTTGCTATGCAGGGGAGTGTGAGAATTAATAGGTGAGGAATCACATCTGTCAGTACTTTGAGGAGTAGCTGTGCCAACAAGCATCAGCGTTGGTGCTCTGAGAAACTCTTAGAAGGAGCAGGTTGCTGAAAACTGTATCTGCCTCCATCCCACGTAGCGGCACCACTTCTGTTCCTGAGCTTTAGGGATGTTTTGTGCTGCAATGCCGGCCCCGTCACCTTCTGAGCCACAGCGGCCGGGCAAGGGGAGGGGGCGAGGCGTAGGGGACGAAGGCAGTGGAAGTGACGGTGATGCTCTCTGGTGACAGGTCTCCCTGGTGTACTCTGCCAGCGCCGAATACTCCAACTGCGGCGAGAACGAATACTACAACCAGACCACCGGCATGTGCCATGATTGCCCCAAGTGCGAGCCGGGCGAAGAGCCTTACATGGTAATTTCAGTTTCTTCTGCGAGTAGGGGGACACATACCAAGCACCAACTGCAAAACCCAAATGCTTTGTTCCACGGTGGTAATATATGAGTAGGAGAGAAACTGGGGAAGGACAGAGATGCTTAAGCAGGAGTGCTCACGCCTGCAAGCGTGGCGTGGGAGCGAGGCACCGTACACGCACACCAGTAACCCACATCCTAGGAGCAACCTGTTAAAAGTGATCTGGTAAAAGTTGTAAGGTAAAAATTTCACACACAGTCCCTGCCAGTCCGTTCTCATCTCAATAGTCATTTAAAATCTGACGCTGCTGTTCTGGCATGGTATGATAAATCGGCTAGTCTGGTGTGCTCGCTGGCCCCCCACACCGAGAATTTAATTTTGCTCTCCTGCTAAGATATTTTGGCACTAGAGGAACTTGGATGCTTCTGCAACATTTTAAATTATGGTTCCTAAGTAACCATTTGATTTACAGCTGATAATTGTTGCTTATTAAAAAAATAAATTACTGAAATCCTGTTTGGTTTTAATGGGATAAACATCCTATTGCAAGAATTTCACACAGTTGGTAGTCCTGAACAAGTACGTTTGAATAATAACCAGTTGGTTTTAGTTTTATTTAATCTAAATGTAATGTTCAGCTGGGACACGTGAGTTCAGAGGTTACGAAATCTCATCCAAACGTTGCCTTTTGTGACGTTCCCTCTGGGCTCTTCTAGCATGAAAGAAAGATTGCTGATATCCTTGCTGCCACCGTGTTTCCCCTGTAATCTTCTTCTCTACTCTTCAGTTTTCAGTTCACTTTCTATCTGAGCAGCAGCAGAAATTCACTTCCATGACTTGCTGGAATACGATATAAATAGCTATGAGGGGCCACTTGCAAGGAGTACGATGCTCCGGTTCCCCTTTTCCTTCTCCAGCACACAGCGTGCTGCGTCCTTATATCCCTCCATGGCCTTTTTAGGACAGACACGAAGGGACCAAACAACAGACTTCTTTCCCTTGGTATGACCTTGTGCCGCAAAGCCAACGGGTCAGGCTACGGACGTTCCCTTTTGCTAGAAGGCGGCGCGCAGCGCAGGCCGGCTTTTCGGTGACTTTATGTTGTTGCAGACCTGTGGATACGGCACCAAAGATGAAGACTACGGCTGCATCCCCTGCCCTTCGGAGAAGTTCTCCAGAGGAGGTTACCAGATATGCAGGCGGCACAAAGACTGCGAGGGGTTTTTTCGAGCCACAGTCATGACACCCGGTGATCAGGAGAATGATGCAGAGTGTGGTCCTTGTCTTCCAGGGTAAGGACTTAACCGCGAACCTTTGCTCTACCCAAGGCACTGCAAAATACTTTTTTAATGCCAAAATCTCTGACGGCCTCTTTTCATGTCCTAGCTGACTGTAGGTACAATAGTGGTGAATTATGCTTTTCAGTCTCTGCTAAAACAATACATTTAAATGTTTCAAAAGCATCGGTGAATTTAGTAAATCAGAAGATGTCATTAATCTTACTGAAATGTCACTGAGGAAACAACTGTTGGGAACGGCCAGAAAAACTGAAACTTCTCCTCTTACTAGAAGTGGAAAGGGAAGAGCCCGTGTCCCCAAGCCCAGGAGTGCTGTGCCATTTTAGATGCTCTCAGAAATCCAACTTGGCCTCCAGCTGCGGCTTCAGAGGGCCAGCTTGTAAGTCCTGCATCCACAAACGAGCTCCATGAAGATGCCTTGGATACCCTGTAAGGTCCGTGCTGGCACTACGACCTGTTTAGGAACATAAAATAGCTCCTCTCCAGATGTGACCAGCTGGCAGATTGGTCAGTAGTTGACCGCATTAGCCAACATAGCTGTTAGGTGAGATTTACCAGGGCGTTTTAGTCTCTCAGGGTCCTTTCTAGCCAACAGAGTGGGGTCAAAAGAGCTGCTAATGTGGTCTGTGTGCTGTTGTTCAGAGTTAAAACAAGTTCCAGGGCTGGCTGAAGGGGCTTAAAATAGATGCTGTTGAAGTCCATCTTTTTAATGGTCTCTTACGCTCAGTATAATTCCAATAGTAATGGTGAGAAAGCGATTGCTACATTGAATATGTTAGCAATGTATTCTTGGCTACATGACTTTTGAAAGTCTGCAAACCCAAGCATACATTTGCTTTCTCAACACGTTTTTTGTAGGGTGAGTAAATACTCTCAAGCACAACCTCACCTTACATACCTTTTCAGTTTCTGCCAATGTCCCTCTCTGGTTTAGTCCTGCTGACATTTGGCTTTTGTGCAGTTTGCAGACTCCGTATAACCCACACTACTCACAGCGCAGGAAACCCTGTTAAAGAGGCCCTGCAAGCTTCCAGGTTTATTATATCAGTAAGCCTGTGTGAAAATTTCACAGTTTATAAATAAAAAGAAGGACTTGTCTAGCTGCCAGCCAAACAAACTGATGATGTGATTTGAAGAGCTCCCTCTTGACTTCCCCTCATACATCATAAAGAGCAAGAAAGTTAAATAGTGGCCACAGTTGCTGTTCTGTAATTTTTATCAGGACTAATGAGGTCACCCAGGTGGGAACGGGGTGCTAGCTGAAAATAATCAGCTTGCACAGCTGGTGCTTGGGGAATAATCTCAAAACACGGTGTTTGCACAGGTGTAATCTGTAGCAGAAACTGGCCTGCCCAAGTCTGGCTGTGCGCCGCTCCGCGTGCGACTCTCAGGTCCTGGGATCGTTTG
>NW_009631649.1:9219-10440 GCF_000690535.1 Cariama cristata | reverse complement strand
CGAGCTTCAAGAGACAAAATTCTCAAGATAAATTAAATATGGGCTAAAACAGGCTCTGAAGCCGCCTTGAGTCCTCGTGCAACTTACTTAGAGAATGTATTAAACTGCTTCCCGACCTAACATTACGCAGGCTCCCGCAAGAGAGGAAAGATGAAGTTTTGCTCCGGAGAGAAGGGTCGAGTGGCAGGTGGGGCACAAGAGACATTTGAAGGGAGGAGCGAGGGCGAATCTTTTAAAACTAGTAAGAAAGAAAGGATGAACTATGTTTGATTTACCTGATTTCTGAGGTACCTCCAACCCCCTTCCCCCTTGCCTCTCTTCATACTCCATTTCCTATATCCCTTATTTATAAACTGGGTCATTGATTAATGACCGACTGATTTTGATGGGCGGTTTCAGCAGTAATTTCCTAACAATGCATGCATTTTCTGGAAAAACCATACTGCACATGCATAGACTGGTATGTAAGAGCAGAAAACAGATTCCCCATTGCATAAACTGTTTATTATGTTGAGTACCTGTCTACATAGAATGGATTACGAATTTATTCATTTCTTCATTAAAATCTGTAGTCATTTACAAGTGGTTTGTAAACACATATCCGTAACATCAACTGTGTATGATTTTGATGTAATTTCCTCATTAGATTGCCTGTGGATCCAATTCTTGCATAACCAATTACCTTATTTCAACACTAACTTTATTAGCAGCCCAGAAGTTCAAATCATGAAAACCTTTCCTTCACACTGTAATTCCATTATCAAGGACTAACTTATAAATTATACAGCAAGGAAGTGAAAAATACAGGCAAACTTATAAAACCTAATCTGGTTTTCCCTGTAAGTGTGGTGTTTTCCTGTATTTTTTATTCTGCTGTGGCTCAGATTTGGTTCTAACATTAAGATTATTCTTACGGTGTTTGTGAAGAAAATTAGCCAACCATATCCAACCGGTGGTCTTGCCTGAAAGATTACTGCTTCAAAAACCAGCATTCCCTTATTTTGAAAAATCTTATTTCAGGGCATGCTATAAACTGCAGCTTGAACTCAGCAGGGAGAATAATGTTGTTTTAGGCATTGATACTACTTCTTGTTGTGTAGGCATGATGGTTGATTAATTGCCTTTTAGGAGGAAAGGAAGAAGAGAAACACTGTCTCTATTCAGGCAGTTTAAAAAAAAAAAAAGAATAATCTTTGCATCAAATTGCTTATAAAAGTTTTT
>NW_009631649.1:0-9167 GCF_000690535.1 Cariama cristata | reverse complement strand
GTTGTAGCATATTATTTTACACTGTTTTGCCTCATCTTGCCCTTTATTTCAGTTACTACATGCTGGAAAACAGACCTCGAAACATCTACGGGATGGTTTGCTACTCGTGCTTGTTGGCACCTCCTAACACCAAGGAATGTAAGTATTCTGCCATTTCTGTGCATTTCATCTGGTTTTGACTTGGAATCATCTGGAAGCTCAACATGAAGTCTTTCAGCGATGATTCCTATGTTCAAACAAAAAGTCCTTCTCTAGTAAAGCAATTTCTGCTTCCAGCTAGCCTTGCCAACAAAGGGAGCAAACACTGAACTTTGGGGGGGAGATCAGAACCTCGGATTTTAGGACCTGCTATTGTCCAGCTGTGCTCCCGTTTTCATCTGTTAAGACATCCCATCTGGGACTTGACTTATGGGGGTTACTGAACCAGTAGGTGCAGGAAGTCACAAATCTGTGTATATTTTTAATTCAGTTTCAGTTCAGCTACGAAGAAAACATGAGACACTTTGTAGATCCTAGTAAAAGTGCATCACACCTTTTCGTATCGTCTGGTTTCCAAGTGATACAAGGGTTGACGTTGGTGTGTGGAGAGCTAGTTCTGTAGATTTCATTGACAAAAGAAGCTGTAGTTTGCCAGTTGAAAAAACATGTGCGTACGTGTGTGTGACACGCTAGCAGTACCTCTTTGTGTGGAGTGGCTTACCCGTCCTCACGCCATGGAGAGGAGGGACAGCCACCCACCAGCACTGTAATGCAGAGGCAACCCCCCCCGAAAACTGCTTTCTCCTTTAAGGGTTAAAGAAAGTGAGAAAAACAAAAGGGAAAATGACGTTCTCTCTGAATGACCAAACTACTTCGACACCTCCTCAGAGAATCTGGAGCAGATCAGGAGAAAAAGCTTTAAAAAAACCAAACCAAACTAAAACAAAAAAAAACAGACAAAAATGGGCAGTCCCCCAGAGAAACCTGATGCATCTGAAACCAAAGCCCTGTCCATGTTCTGTTCTTTTAAAAGTCTTTCTTATGAAAAAGAATTGCAATATGTTGCCTGCTTGATTTGAAAGCAAAGGTTGACACAAAAGTCCCCGAGCATTTATTTGTGCACATAAATAGCAATTACTTAGTTCCGATGCTGCTGAGCTGTGTATCAGTCACTGATGCTCTGCAAACCACTTCGAAGGCGGATGGGTCCTGAAGAGCCACCACCTTTCCTAAACTGCAAGGGCTCGGATGAGCCAGGGGATAAATCACCACCTCATAGGGCTCCTGGAGAGTGGCAACAACCCGGGTGGAGGCATCTCCCCCCAGCTGCCTGCATCCAAAGGGGCTGCTCCGTTCTAGGGCTGCTCATCCCGTGCGGCTGCAGAAACCCAGCCGGTCCCGAGGCTGCACTTCTGCCGGAGCCAGCTGGAGTGGGCGAGGGCAGGGCGAGCGGGATTTTGGTGAGAGAAGGTCGGTATTAGGAGGGAGGTAAGGGTGCTAGGGAGGACCCGAATGAGAGATGTGGGAAGGAGGTGGAGACGTAAGTGAAGACATGGGGGTGTAGGAGTCTCGGTGGGAGATGAGGGTATATGGTAGGAGGATGTGGCCAGACCTTCTCCTGCACGAGCGTGCAGGTTGGCTGCCCTGTTGGTGGGAATATGACCATGCCTGCCGCTAGCCAGAAATGAATCCCTTCCTCACCTCTGGTGGTCTCTCTCAAACACATGCTGAAATGGGTTTTTAGTAGTATCCAACATGTTGTAGCTCACTGATTTGGCAAGGAAATACCAGAAGATCTTATGACTATCACTCAACTCAAAAATCCAAATCTTTGTCTTTTATGGGATAGCTGGCAGATAGGATATGTAATGTGCCTGGTTCTGTAACGAAAGTATGCACAGCTGATTAACCACATGTAGTTTTTAACTTGACAAACACAAGCATAAATATATATTATCTTTGGGAGGAATTTAGGCAGGTGCATAAACTGACAGACTGACTGGGTGCTAAGGTAGGAGCAAACTTTAGTCCTAGAAAGAGTAAACACTACCATCTTAATGGAGTCTATGAAACCAACCATATGAGTACAAGTGTTCAAAACGTGGGAAAGCTTCTTAAAATCCAAATCCCTCAAATCACTAGGCTCAGGTAATTTGGTTTATGGTGTCTAAACCTCTGGATCCTGTTTGCAATGGCAGCTCCCTAATTCATAGGCAGTAATTTGTACTCCAGATGGAAAATCAGCCTTGCTGCAGGAACCTCTTAAAAAGCTCACTGCTGTTGTGGCAGGCAGCATAAAGTCTGCTATTAGCGAATGATCTTTATCACACGTTTCACTGTCATCAGATTATACCAGTCAGAGCAGAGAAAAGGTGACATTTCTGTGCTGCACAACTGCATTATTTTTTGAGGTTTGACAATTCCAAACTCATCTAAGTGCTGCGCCCTGAGCACATAACCTTAATGCGAGGACGTGGTTTCTGTCACATGAAGGATAATGTCAGCTCTTTGGTGGGAATGGTTCCTCTACGCAGAGCAACTTCTGCCTATGGACTGGCTGTCATGGTGGAGGACCCAGAACGAGAACTCCAAATGGTCCTGGGCATCTTCTGCTCCTTTCTTGAGACTTCAAAATAGCATTGAACAGCGTTCAGGATCCTAAACCCCACAGTAAAGGGGTGTCTCTCCCCTAGACCTCCTTTTCTTCAAACACTCCTGCATGCAGCACGCTGCCGGAGAACCGTGACCCAACGGGTTGCAAGGAAACAAGGACGGCAAATTACTTAAAAATAGGAAACTGGGGGTGACAAGCTCTGGCTTTGCACTTCCAGACAGAAAAATGAGGGCAGATAAATCCCATTTCAGGCTTTTGCTTGGTCTGAGACAGGGTTGGAGAACAGTGATGCTCTCTTTAGCTGGAAAAACACCTTGCTGGGGAAGTGCCCGGTCCAGAGGGAGAGCGAAGTGGGGTCTGTGTGCCCCCGCGTGGAAACCTGCTCGGAGAATTTGCCTGACAATACATTTTATCTGGCAGAAAAGTATTTGGGTTTGATCAAAGGGTAAACAAATAGCTTTCAACTCCAAGAGCCTGCTATGCAACTTTCATCTCATATGCAGTCAATAAACCTTGAAATGGCTGAGGAAAAAAAGATGGACACCGTGTGTCCCAGCATCTGGAAATATTAGTGTAAAAAGGACTGGAAGTGAGAAAGAAATTCTCTGAATGGGCCTGCGTCACCTTTATTTTTTTTCCGCTTAAAGGACTTGAGACATAAATAGCACAAAATAGCATGGAAAAGAGCGGGAGGAGAGGGAGACATTTCACAGAGGTCAGAGATTTAATCGAAGCAAACGTATCACCAGGTTACAGTGCTGAAATTCTTCTGATCTGAAGGATGGGAGCAGCAGGAAAAGTAGGCTTCAGCGGCAGCTTGTGGGCAGTGGGCACGTACGGGGAGGGGGCTGTGAGCATAAGGATGTGCGTTGTGTAGCACGAAAGCTTTTTCTTACTGGCAAAAGGGTAAACATCATGGTAAAGGCTGCAATTTTTCATCTCTCGTGCACTGTGAAACACCTGTGTAAGACTTCTGACCTCTCGACGTGCAGCTCCCTCAAGTCTGCTGTGTAGTTTTCTGTTGACATCTCTGCAATTGGAGTCACTTGAGGCCTCTGACTACATAGGGTGTTATTGGTGTGTGTTGTTTTTTTTTTCTTTTATCCAATGTAAAAGTATATGCAAAAGACAGAAGATCTAAACGTACATGGAGTTTCTCTGGCAGAGAGGCACAGTTACTGCTGGAAGAGATTTCGTCTTTTAGCAGCTGCAGCTCCCAATCAGTTTATGCATATTAGCTCCGCTCTTCTCTTCAAACTTTGGTATTTGTCGTTCCTGTTCAAAAACGATGGAGGAAAACAAAATCAAACCCCGCCACAAAAACTTGAAGAACATTTACTTTGAAGTTGTACTTATACAATTACATCAAATATGGAAATTGTTTTCCATTCGCAGATTATTGATGTAGAGATCGTCAGCAATTGATTGAGGGTTTTCTTTTGAATCTACTGTATATATTCATAAGCGTGCATGGGCACAAAATGCTGTTATTTCCTCTCACCTGTTTTGCTGGTTGTGTATATGAAAACAGATGCAATAATCAACCTGTGTAAGTTTTTAAATCTAACACCTACCAATGATGGCTTAGGAAAATTTTTAAAAAATAACAAAAACAACATAGGAAAACATATGTAGTCAAGTTAATTTTTAATTACCAGAGAGAAAACGGTGTCTAGAAACAGAAAATATAATTTTCAAAACTTCAAAAACAACTAAACAGATGATATGGAACAATTGACTAACGGGCTGATGGCTTCGTGCGATGAGCTGTAATCAGGGGATCACGTCCATACCCGTATACTGACGACTGAGAACTCAGTCCCCTTAATTGAAATCCTTAACACAAACAAGCCTAATGCCAAAACCACTTGTATTAGTGAAACAGAATTATTTCGGCGATTTTTATTTTAACTTTCCATTCTTTGTATTATCACTAATTTTCTTTCCTTGCCAATTTTGTCCTTTTGTAATACGACCAACACTAGGATTTTTTTTTCCCTTCTGTTTCAAATTACGTTTACAAATGACTAGGCTTATTAGCTGGAGCTAACAAACTTTTTTGGTTTTTTGAGTTGTTTGATCTCTGAACACCCCATTCCTCTTCACATGTGGAGTGGGAGAAATGTTGAAGCCAGTGCTTTATAGTTCACTGGTGGTATGCCCTAATTCTCATCCCCTTGGGGTTTGTCTATATTAGGAAAGGAACCTAATCTTAGGACAAAATCAGTCAGCCTCAGCCATAAACTTTCAAGGGGAGGGATCTGAGAAGCAAATACGGGGTTTGCTGTCTTCAGCTGCTGGGAAAGCTGGGCCCAGGTATCACTCGGGAGGGCGGTACTGTGTCTGGTCCCAGTGCAGGCTCCTGCAGCATCACTCTGCCCAGGCTCAGCAGCTGCAAAACCTGAGGAGCTGCAGCTTTCCACTGCCCGTACAGGTTGGCCACCAAGGCGCAGGGGAAATCACAGAATCGGTTTGGTTGGAAGAGACCTCTGGGATCATCAAGTCCATCCTTTGCCCTCACACCCCCATGCCAACTAGACCATGGCACTAAGTGCCACGTCCAGGCTTTTCTTAAACCCCTCCAGGGATGGTGACTCCACCACCTCCCTGGGCAGCCCATCCCAATGCCCAACGACCCTTTCTGTGAAGAGAGGCCTTCGGTGAAGAAACAGGAGAGCGGCTCCTTGCCAGTCTGTTCTCTTCCTTTCGACGCTCTGAAGTCATCATAGTAAAGTTTAAACAAAGACAATTATCGCCTTCGTGTTGCACAGAGAAAGAGGTGATCACACTGAATTCCTGGTCACAGGCTTAGTTCACGGAGCGTGCGCCTGTGACCTGCCAGTACTGCACAATGATTACAGCTCCCAGTGAATCCTAAACAAAACTTCAACAGATGCAAATAAATTCTCAGACTAAGGCCACGTGGCCTCTAATTGTCACCATGTCCCTGCCCCAGCAAAATAAAAGGAGAGAGAAATGAAATAGTTAAAGACATTACAGAGAGCACAACAGCGTAAAGTATTTCCTTTTACATGTTTGAACAGTAGTGGTTACTTACAGTGAGAATGATCAGATCGAAAATAAAAGTCTGGGGGAACTTTGCTGTCACCATTTTTAGAAGGTTCAGTCTCAGGAATTAGTTTACTTCATGCTCTTCCTGGTTTAGTAACCACCTGCACTAACTGAAGTAGCTACCTGTGGCTCCAGGAAACATGAGAGTAACTTGTCTTAGAGTATTCTCTATGTCCCCTGACAACAAAAGACAGTAAAATAAAGAGCAGTCAGGCAATCCTCCATTGTCTAGGATATGCTCTGTTACTAGTGACCTGCAGTGTTTTCAGAGTTGGTTAAGGTTTGATTCCCAAAGTCATATGTAGACGCCTTAGAGAGCGGCTTGGCTTTGGCTGCTCCTTCAGCTTCCATGACTTTCCCAGTGCAGAGGGTTTCCATTTGAAGTGTTGTTTCCTGAAGGTGGAAACTAAACCTTCCATGTAAGTACCTGAATACAGATCTACATTAATTTGAAAATTCTGACCTCTGCTATCTACGTATCTAGGTCTTTATTTATGGCTAGGTTTAGTTATAATCCAGTTTTCAATTACTTTGTCAGCCATAAACTGTCTACCATTATTGAATTTCAACTCAATATAATTTATTTTTTTATCTCATATTCCAGGCTGCTAGTTATTTTTTTGCATGTGTGCTCTATCTTACTTTGCTCCCATAAAACAGTCTCAATGACGGCACTCGCGGCTCGGCGGGCAGTAGCGAGCATGCCTTGCCCTTCATAGATGGACCACGGCTGTGCGAAGAGGGATGCACTAGGAGAAAGCAAGCTGCACTTCATGTCAAGAAATAGATGCATATATACACAAAGACGTTTTAAAAACGCTTCTTAGTTCAGGATCATTCTGATAGTCTGCTGAATACACACTTTGGGTATTTTTATAATATGTTATTAAGTAGTAAATGAACTTCAAAAAAAGCAGTTGCTAGCTATGAGCAGCAGTCCTTTGCATGGACCACTAAGCTGAGACCCCCCCAACACACGGCAGGAGCACATACAGGCGCCTACAGCACCAGATTTTGTTCACTCACAAGCACTGGCAGGGGGACAGGTTGGTAAAACCTCCCCTCCCTGGGCCTTCCTCCTCTCACAGATCTGGTAGTTTGGTTTGCAACGTCTTTCTGTAAAAGTCTGTCTCGAGATGCATGAGCAACTGTGGCGGTCCTGTTAGATAAAGCAGAAAGGTTCTTTTTAACAAACAAACAAAAAGTTATTTTATTGCCCAGTATTCGTTCACTTTGAGGAAAAAAGGCTGGCTGCATGGCAATTTAAGTTAAAGCTATCTTTTGAGTTAAAAAACCCCAAACATTCAAATGTGAATACAAATTCAATATAAGTACGTTTTTTTTAATGAAACTGTACAATGAAAGTTTTAACTAAATTACAATTTTTGAATAAAAACATTTATAATGCAAAAGCTGACCAACCTTCAGTGATAAACTTCTTTCCTAATGTCTTTATCACATTCCTATAGTATTACTTACAGGTGTCTGGGAATATAAACCACTCTTTTGCACAGCTATATTACAGCCATCAGTCGTCTTTTTTTTGTGCTTAAATTACAGTTGTTTCCATATGTTGTGCTGTAGCACCTCAGGATGTCTCTGCCTGAGCTATATCCAAGTCTTTATGCATTATGTAAGTGTCATTTGTATTGGAACCAGAATTAATAATGTGATCGGGATGCAAACCTGGATGCGCACAGGAACAACTGACCTTGCAGTCATGGTGCAGTGCTGGAGCTGGGAAGAAGCAGCAGCTACCAATTCTGGGTTTTTTTTCCTTTTTTTTCTTTTTGCTCACACAAAACTGGTATGAGCTGAACTTCTGCAGAAGCTGGCATTTTTGGTTCCTCTTGTAGTGCAGGTGCATGAATTGGCACTTTCTTCTAAGCCACATCTGAAGAAAAATCTTGGCTCATAATGAACATGCCAAATTATTAAATTTGATAACAAGCTTAAAATATGCATAATGACTAACTCCCACCTAGGCATATGTAAAAGGCCGTCACGTTCTAGCACCAGCCTTGATTTTGCCATGACAGGAACTACAGAACAAACGAGGTGGCCCCGTTCCCATGGAAAGAAAATTCTGCACGTAGGCTCTGAGCTGAAGGCGCTCTCTCTCGTGCACGGGAGAGTCTCGTGCGTGTGTGTGTGTGCACAGCGTGGGCAGCGCACCGTATCCTGATGTGGGGTAGAGCTGGGTGAGGCGTGACGATGATGCTGAATGAAGAATGGATGACCTTCCTCCTTACCATTCCCGTGTATGACTTCCCACCTTGGAAGGCTCTGCTTCCTTTCACAGACAGGTGAAAACCATGAGGTTAACAATACCAAAGGACTGGAAGACTGATTAGGCAGAAATACTTCGATGATGACCTATTTCAGATGAAGGGAAAGAGAGCGAGGAGAGTTCGATAAAACTTGCTGATGGAGAAGATGAGCTGAAGTTCGTTAGACAAACTCCGCACAGACAAAGCAGCACGGTTTGCCTGTGCTAATTGGAAGGTGGTGTAAGAAAAGCTGTTGTTGACTTGTTGCAGCTTGCACAGACTGAGCAGAATTACAATGAGTTGTAACTGGATTTGCCAGGGGGACTGCAAGAAGCAGCGTAAGCCTGGTAGCTGCGGATGTGAAGGAAAGGATCGGGCCACAGCATTGCCCATTTACTAAATTCCCTCTGTTGTCCAGCCGTGATGAGTAAATACAGAGGTTGAGACCAAGGATGATTCACTTCAGTTTTGTGAAGAATTGCTGAAAATCTAACAAATTATCTGTCTTTAATCTGCACTACCTGCAGATGTCATCTTCATGCATTGATACCTAGACGGTCTACTGCTGCATCGCAGTTTCTGGAGCTCATAACTAATTCTTCTTAGAAGGAAGTGTCTCACAGACAAGGGACCAGAGGCAAGACCTATGTAATTTGCCTGTCATATACATAATATTAAAAGCATCTGAATTAACAAATTAGTATATTTAAAACTTTATGAAAACAATTCTTCAGCTTGAAAAAAACCCCAAAACCCAGTTATAATAAATGAATCCATTTCCTTCCAACAAATGAGGTTTGAAAGAAGTTTTACCACTGTTAAAGAAAATTTCTTTTGAAGACATCTGCAACTCACACTTTGTGGCTACTTTAAGCGTACTTTTCTCATTCACTACATGCAGCCATGTTTGATGTTAGGTAATACTTTTGTTTTCTTCTTAGAAAACATTTCTCTTAATTTGAAGAACATGTATTTTGCTTTATTCTTAACCATGGAACATTTCTCAGACCATTCCAGACCACTTAATTTCCTGTCAAGTTTACCTGGTGGGTTTAATTTTTTGGAATATTTACTAGGTCAAAAGAATGGCGTGGTTAGTTCTCAGCCACTCTAGTTGCCAAACTAGCTTGTGGAGCTGTGCGCAGTGTGCACCGTACCAGATGGCTGGAACAGCCTTTTGCCTTTATTTTACTATTTTATAATAAAATTTGCTGAATATTAATTTATAATAT
>NW_009631648.1:29028-76473 GCF_000690535.1 Cariama cristata | reverse complement strand
CAGCTTAATTGTCCTTGAATATTTTTTTTCCTTGGTTTTGTGTATTAGTGCATCAAGATTTTGCTTTGACCAGTTTAGAAATTGCAGATCAAATGCTGTAGCAGTAAAACAGCTTTTACCTACTCTGTAACTGATGTTAACTGCCCAAAGAATCATAGAATCATACAATCATTATGGTTGGAAGAGACCTCAGAGGTCATCAAGTCCAACCTTCTACCCAACACCACCATGCCCACTAAACCTGCTAAACCATGTCTCAAAGCACCACATCTAAACGTTTTTTGAACACCTCCAGGGATGGCGAGTCCACCATCTCCCTGGGGAGCCTGTTCCAATGCTTAACGACTCTTACAGTGAGGAAGTTCTTCCTCATATCCAACGTGAACCTCCCCGGCACAACTTGAGGCCGTTTCCTCCTCTCCTATCGCTAGTTAGCAGGGAGAAGAGACCGACTCCAACCTCCCTACACCCTCCTTTCAGGTAGTTGTAGAGAGCGATCAGGTCTCCCCTCAGCCTCCTTTTCTCCAGACTGAACAACCCCAGCTCCCTCAGCTGGGGACTTACCCTCCAGGCCCTTCACCAGCTTTGTTGCTTTTCATTGGACACGCTACAGAAGCCCAAATGTATTTGAGAAAACATGTAAATATGGGCTTCTACTCTGATATTTTGGATGGTGTCTGAGCGTGACCCCTTGCCTGTACAAAGAGGGGAAAGCTGTGCCGTGCAGTGGCAGTGGACTGTAGATGCTTGTTCTGGGTCATTGGATGAGGTTGCTATAAGTTGTGAAGCTCAGAGAAGATATAGGAAAATGACTCCTACCCTTGTGTAGTGAAAAGTAGTAGAGTTGTAGGAAGATGCAGCAACTGGAAATCTCATCTAGACAAAACTGTTATAGAAGAAAATAATAGGGCGGTAGAAGATTTGCTGTCAATTGAAATCAAGATTGGATGCCTTTCTAAACTGTGAACTGTAATTTGACCACAAGTTGTTTGTTCAGTATAATTACTGCGTGTCCTGCATTGTGCGGGAAGTCAGAATTATTACTTCCCTTCCTGGCCTTGGAAAATATGAGGCAAATCCTGATCTGAAATCAACTCCTAAACCATCAGTACACACAGGATCTGAACTGACAAATATATTTTACAAAGAAAAGTGTTGAAGATCATTTTTACTGGAGGCAAAATTCACAGACCTAACCAATCTGTAATTACTGTATTTGATAATTCTGTATAGGAGACATATTTAAATGTTTTTGTTTATGTAACTGTTTTTGTTTATATTTAATACCATGACTAACTGCTAACACCAATTCTTATACCATATTTATGTAATAAATAAGTAATGCACGCTGGAGAAGTTTTAGCAATGTTCATAATGCAGTAATAAAACATGTGGTACTTCAGCAGCTCCTTAGGTCAAATACCTGTCAGTGCAAAAGGAATTTGTTTTTCTGTTTTCAATTAAAAATGAAAATGCTTTTCTGAATTTCAATGCTAGACTAATATAAAAAGTGGGGTTTTTTTAATGGTCACAGCTTACAGCTTTGTCAGAGAGTCACAAAAGATGGAAGTGCATCTGCCAGAAGGGTGATTCATAGCTTCAGTAGAAAGCTTTGCTGAGATAACAAGCTTATAGAGTAGGAATTGGACAAAAAGATAGCACTTTTATTTTAAGAACTGTTTTTCACTGTGTTATTTCAGAGCATTCCTCAGTCAGACATTTGAGTTCCTCTTGGCCCTTTATAATTTCTAAAAATTTCCAAATTATTTCTGCTATGCTTCTTTTTTTAATGAAACGCATTTTTCAGAATACTGATGAGGACTTTGAAAAACTCAATTTTTACTTCTTTGCAAGAATAGAAAGATTAATCTATGACATCTTGCAAACGTCCAGTTGTTTTTGATGTTACATGCAGTCTTTTGAAAAGCAACGTATTTGCAATAGTAAATGATCTCTCAGTATTTGTTTTATTTATCTTCTGTATCAAGGCATGCATATACTTGTCTTGTTTGGCATCTGGTTTCCCCCGCTCAAGACTCATTCTGCCTTTACTGATGGTGTACATGTATGTTGGCTAAGATGAAGTCACACTAAGATCAGAGTTCGGCACAAATATAGCTGATCATGATCAATACTGAATGTAAAGACAGCTTTGTGGAATGAAGTATGCGTAACTGAATAATGCCCTAAGACATGTTGCTTACTGTAAATGCTTATAGATTTTATGGCAGTCATTCCTGTATATTTAAAAGCTTTGAGTAAGAGAAGATGACTATGTCTCTGAAAAATGTTCTGCACCAGCAGCTCTCATTGAAGATAATGATGAAGCATAAATATTGAATGAGTAGCAACTTGTAGCCTTATTGGAGGCTAGAACAGACAGAATAAGCATTCCCAAAATGTCAGTGTATTTTGAATTTGATAGACAGGGAATGTATCCTTGAGTACCTTTGTGACTAGCAAGTCTCTAAAACCAAGGAGAATTCAGAAATGAGGAGCAGTTCCTCTAGATTCCTGATTAATGAGACAAAGTGAAATGGGTTAAATAAATACGTTGCTGGTCAGGTGGCAACTAAGAGGGAAGAGATGCATTGGAACTTAGGTATATTTGGTGAATGCAGGACCAAAAAAGAAGTGGAATTAAGTCCAGTAGTATAATGCATGGATAATTTGAAGCAAGGAAATGAAACTAAGAGAATGAGAATTTAACTGAAACATAATAAAATTTCCTAACTGGTAGGATTATGTGAAATGTTTTTTTTCAGTGGAGATAAAGGTAAAACACAAGTTCTTGAGACTTTATTGTTATAGTATATTACAAAGCTTACTGTAGGAATGGAATGGAATATATGATACGGAGATTATATCTGCTTGGCAGAAGGGTCCAAGGACCTTCAGGAACTTCCCTCATTTCTGTAGGAAATACTAATTGCTCACTGTCAATGGAAAGACTTCTTGCTTCAGTAAGAATTGGATTTCACTCTGATTCCGAGATGTTTATGAAACAGAAATAGGGTGATTTATACTGTGCTTACACAGGAAAGCTTAAAAGGAACCAAAGACACAGAGATGTGTTGTGAAACAGAGTGAGAAGATGAAACTAATAGGAACTCGACAACCCTGATCATTGACTGGCAAAAATCACAGGTCAGTTGGCAGAGAGGAAAGCAGACAAAACAAGATGTTCCCCAATGCTGATAGAAATATGGACAGAATACAATCCAGTGTGAATTTCAGTCAGCTGGAGCCAAGCCGTAACACCAGCCCTGAACGTGCTCGGATGCTGCGGAAGTTTGAATCTGGGTCAAATCCAAACACAGCTCTGTCAGCTTCTTTTAAGTTACAACAGTTTATTTTGTATGCAGCATCTTGGCGATTTTTTTTCTTTTCCAACCTTGGATCCACCCAAAAGGTCTGAGAAGTCTTAAAGTTTATAGCCTTTGGCTTGTGTTGGCAATCAGAATGAGAAGTGAGTGCTGATAAATTGTTTAATAAAATGCTATAGAACTCTAGTTCTGGCAGTTAATGGTATTATACCCATGCCACAAACCCCCAGTGAACGAACAGGTACAACTTCTCCTTTTTTATATTCTTTTCACTTTACAGCATCGAAAGGGCAGATTTCAGGCAGCACATCTCTGCTGAATATCATACTTATTCTTTGTATTCATTCACCCTTTCATGTTGAATCTCACTATGTAAAGGAAGAAGTAATCTTTTAGACGTTTACAATCAAATCCCCCAGCAGAAAAACTTCTTTTATTTTTTTAAATGTATTTGTTTTGCTCTTTCAAAGTAACAATAGTTTGGGATTTTTTGTTCTATCAAGAAATAGTTCTTCTTAAACATCTCTTAGAATCAAATCTATTTTTTTTTAAAAATCGCAAACTCTCATACACATCGTGGAAGAAGCAGCTTTGTCAATAGAACAAAACTGTTTATAGGGCGTACTGACATATGCTACTGGTAACTCTATGCCCTTAGCTTTGGAACTCTGCAAAATATATTACAGTGAAAGAACTAGATAAATTATGATTTCCTGCTAGTTCTGTTTCAGCATCTAACACATCTACAAAGCATCTAACTTCTTGTCTTAAATTTAAAATTATGTGGATTTTTTTTTTACTCTTAGGTTTTTTTTCCAACATAAGTTTCTTACTTGATAGAAATATTGGGAGATCCCAGTTTTTCCCAAAATAATCAATTATCTGATGTTATTGATATTAGTACTGCAACTACATTAATACTAATTATGGAATTGATTTTTTTTCTTTTTTTCTCAATGATTTGATCATCCAGAACAATTGCCTTTCTGAATGTTTTCCTTTTCTGTTCACAACAGCTGTGAATTCAGTGGAGCTCTGTACGTTTATAAGTATTTGCGTAATTAGATAGCAATTTATTATTAGTATTAGCTTTTTAAAAAAAAAATATCAGTGAGTTGTTCAGTGTGCTGAGAAGATGTACTTTACAGCTCCGTCCTGGCAGAGTGAGTGGAATGGTGGTATATGTCAGTTTACTAAATCACTCCGAAATGTCATGTTGCTGTGATTTGCCAAATAGGCTTGCAGCCAGATTTTCTCTCCCCTTTTTCTGTATCTCTGGACCTACAGGGAGCAGGTCATTTAAAGTTTTCACATTGAACATGGTAGATGTAATAATATTATACTCCCATTTTTTATGTTGAAAACCAAGTGCAAAAACCATTCCTTTTCACTAAATGTGTGGAATGAAAATATTCACTGCATTTTGGACAAGATGGCAAATGCCATTTTTAACAGAGCAAGTGGTATTAGAGGTAAGCAGAAATTGCCAAAAAAATATTTTTTAAACATTGTAAGATTTGGTGTTTACTCTCTAACTTGGTTAGTCTTTTTTTTTGTTATATCCACAGGTTGTTCGGTGTCACTTCTCTTACTCAGACAAACTGCTCAAGCACTTGGATGATCATCAAAAATCAGGAGTTACATTGGTATCACCATGCTAATCCAATCTTACTCCTGGTGATGTACTACACCCTCGCAACTCTTATCCGTCTCTGGCTGCAGGAGCCCGTTGTAAGGGTAACTTCCTTCTCTTTTTTAGCACTAATGACTAATGACTGTGAGATTGGCCAATGCAGATACTTGCTAACACAGGTGCAAACATTCAGGAAAGTTAAGGGGAATAGACAGCAGGTGCAAGCTGGTACCTTGAATTCAGTCTTTTGATAAGTGTCTTCAGGAGTCTGCTCTTGCAGGGGTTACATTGATACTATTCTTACAATCAGTGGGACTCTTTATATAAGGAATGCAATGGCAGAACATTAATGCTTACTTTGCTTTGGAAAGCCAGTATTGATATGAAGTAGTGTAGGTGCTATCGAATGGAAGGCAAACACCCAAGGCTCATCTAGCAGAACTGAGGTAGGATACAGGCTGGCACAGGATACTGTAAGACAAGACAGAGATTTGCAGTTTTATCACAGATGGAGGAAGATTTTTGTAAAACCTTTCCTTCTGAATCTGTGTGCCTGAGTGAAAAATCCTAGCTTTAATTTAAGAGCAAGAGAAAAAGGAGACAAAAAGTAAATTTTTACTTCTTCTGGTTTCAGAGGAAAAAGGGAATGTAAGAACCCAAAGGTATCTTAAAAGCTTAGAAACTGGAATTATTGAAAGGATGATCCTAAACATTATTTATTTTAATCTCCTGATCCTCTGAGGCTTGGCATGAGTTTTGGAGTTCAGATTTAGCAGTGCTGTAAACCACAATGAAAATACTTGTGACTGAGCTGTCAGTTAATGAAGTTCATAGTAGCAAGTAAAAATGTTGAAGGTTTTCTTATTTTAAGGGTGTTTCTTCGTATAATGGATAATGTAATGGTTTAACATTTTAAAAGGCAGACAAAATACATCACCTCTGAATTGAGATGTCTGATATTTGGGGTTTACATATATGGGGCTTCAAAATAAAAGATGAATGATGCCAGAACTGTCAGCTTGAGTTACTAAAAAATCATGCCTTAAGTTTCCAGAAATCTTAAGACTGGTCCAGTGCCCTCTGGCATTGGGTTCTTTTAGGGTTTTTTTCCTATTTTTTTTTTTTTTTTTCTGCAGCCACAGCAGCTGGAAACATGGTTTTTCCTTTTTTTTTTTTTTTTTTTCTGCAGCCACAGCAGCTGGAAACATGGGGTTTTTTCTTTCCTTAAGTGAAAACTGAGATTTCCAGATAATAATATGATTTTAGCATTGGGGCTGTAACTAAAACTTCACATCTCACAAACTGCATCGTAAAATCATGAGAACTACTCACTGAGGAGTAACTACATGTGAAATGCAGTTAGTGGGAGCTGTCTGATCTCAGCATCTCTGGGAATTCGTTTCCAGTACCCAGGTTGTTTTCATCCAATTTTCACCATCTAAAAGTTTTGTGCTGGGTCTAAGTTAGTTACTGTGATTTTCCAGTGGAGAGGAACAGGCCTGTCTTGTCTCAGGATAGAGTGAATCCTGCAAGTTGCTCCAGGGACTAGAGAGGAACAATAGCGCACTTGCCTGCACTTCTTTCTTTTAGACTACTTATGTTGTCTGAGATGGATATTCCCATAAGACACTAAAATCAGTCTCTGAGAACTGGAAACAAGTCAAATTAGAGATGCTTTCTAAGCAATTGAGCTAAAGCAAGTAAGTATTAAAAGAGATCAATGTAAGCAAAGTTGATGTCTCTCAAACCCATGCCTACATGAGAGGCAATGCAAAGTTTTGGCACTCCCATGGGAACTTCAGATACCAGAGGAATTATGCTTCCCACTGAAGATAAATGGCACTTAAAAAAGACAACATTGTAAAGAAAACGATAGCTATACATTAATGCTTATTTTTGATGCACATGATGTAGTGATGCGAGTATTTGTCATTAGAAAAAAATGTTGAGATTTGCGAAATTTACCATATTTTACATGCTTTCTCCTTATGGCTTTTTTTTGTCTACATACATTTTGTGTTTTCTTTAGTGATGCTGTAGATCAGGAACTAATCTTTCTCTTACTAGCTTTCTCCTGGTAGGCTCCATTCTCAATTACTTAAATCCAGAAATAATTGTATTCTCGGTTTCACTGAAATAGTTTTTGACTTGTGAATTTGTGGTGCATTTGATTTATTATGGAACTAAGTATATAACCTACCTTTGTAATCCCCAGTGATTTCAAAGTTACACTGTATTTGGGATCTCACCACTAACCTACCTGTATTTGGTTGGATGGCAAAGACAATATGCTGTGTGCTGTTTAGTGTGAAGCAGTTGTTCTCTGCATACTGCTGTGATGTACAGTATCTCATCTTAGAAATTTTATTCAAAAGAATCTCTTGAACAAAACCTGTTCTGAACAAAATAGGTATGATAGATTATGCATAAGGAAATATTTATTTAGTCTAAAAAGATGTACATAAGGTAAATGTAATACTGACGTAGCAGATTCTGAAAACAGAGCAAGAGATGTAGACCTGGTGTTTTTTCTTTCTTATGTGAATTGCATCTTGGGGTCCTCCTGTTTGCTGGGTTGCAGCAGGAGTTGTCTCTGAGACAGATGCTCTTGAGACTGTCTCTGGATGGTGCAGCTGATGAACAGTTTTACAAGAACAATGCCCACTTCAATTCTTGAGTTTCAAGGTGAAGTTTTTTGTGCATGCACCACAGTCTGTCAAAGTATGACATGTATGAGATTTTGGTGTACGGTCTCTGTGTGAGATTTTGTATGGATCTGAGTCATGAAAAACGCCCTTGGTGGTCAGTGGAAGTTTTGCTTTTCTTGTGCCAGCTGTTTTGGATCCTGACTTGTTCTAACATTGTGTCTTGTGAAATTCTGCCTCTGCAAATAAGGGGAGACAATCTGCCTCTGGAGGTTTCAGCTCATAGTTGTAACTACCAATACTGAATATATGAATAGGGCCCATTCATTCTGTCCAGTAGGTGGTAAGAAATAGTACGGAAGTCAAGAGAGTTACAGCAATTTAATGTAGAGTCCTCTTCTAGAGTTTTTAGAATTGTTTGAATTAAGAGGTATTTGAGAGTTACCCAGGCAGTGGAAGAACAGGAAGAATTAAGACAAGTCAAAGGGTTCTCACAAGTTGTAATCATATGACTAGTACTGTGTTTTCTGACTTTTCTTCCTCTTCTGAGAAAGAAAAAACATTTCCCACCCTTCCCTATAGTCTCTTCAGCTAAAAATGTTACTAAAATCACTGTCTACATCTCAGGTCTTTTGGTATCGTTCTGGTCACCCTGGTGCCAAACTAAATGCTGTTGATAAACAGGTCTTTATGGTCCACATTTATATTAAAGTTTCAAATGGCAGCAACAAGTATTTTAAGCACAGAATCAGTTTATTTCATGTTACAGTTTGGCTAGGAATGCCCTTTTACAATCAAATATAAATACACAATCGTATGTGAAATGTGCTACCATTGCCTCTGAGAAGTAAAACAAAATTAATAACCATTGTTTATCTAAGTCAAGATTTAAAAAATCCAGCATCCTGATTTATTCTTATTCTATTGCATCAGCTGATTTTGCATAAGCAATGAGAACACTTACCACCAGCTCGTTCCCATTACAAGCCTAATTTGGGACCCTGCCTTTGAAACATTTCAAGTTCAGACAAAAACTAGCTTTTACACCATGAGATATCTCTTTGTTGGCAGTAGACAGAGTTTAAGTAAAACAGCAAGTACTGGGGCAGATGGTTATTTCTGTTGCAAACCAAACGTCAACTTAGTAAGACTTCATTTGAAGAAGAAATACAAGTGTCTGCTAAGTAGAAAGGACAAAATAGGCAAGAGAAAAAAATTAAGTCCTTACAAACAGACCATTAAGATTGAAATAAAATATGACAATTAGTTGACTTGACCAGTTGTTTTGTAATTAATAACACAGTAAGTTCAGAATAATGCTACTAAAGCTGGTGTGTAATCTCTATTTTGGCTGCAGCTCAGCAAAGTTCCTGAACCTCCACTTAAGTCCTACTGAAGTCAGTAAGACCTTGCCCCAGGTTCCAGATTCTACAAGCACTTGTGTACTTTGCTGAGTAGGGGTGGCTTTATGAAGCAAGACCTTTCAGTTGTAAGAACGAGGATTTGGCTCGATACTCTAAACAGCTAATACCAGTGGAGCTTGTGATGAGAGGAAGTAGAATTTTGGTAATTCTTTGAATTTGATAATTCAAAGTTTGTTGGGCTTTGGTAAGTTCAACAGCAATGTGGAACCCGATTCAAGCACTTTACGTTTCTTACTAGAATCGTGTGTGTATTTAGTACTACAGCACTTTTTCACGTACAAAAGAAGTACTTCGAAGCATAGGTGAGTCTACCTTTCAATCCTCACCATTCCTACTAGTTTTGAGATAAACATCCAGGCATTAATGGATTGCAGAGTTGAATAGCCACTGATACTATTATTCTACAATATTCACTTTATGTTCTTGCATACCTTCCTCTGAAATTTTGAATACTTATTATTTCCATCAGAGCCAAAAATCTGAAAAAACCACATGAAGTCTTGGGAGGTGAGGAGAAACCAGAAAACTAAGGAAATAGAGAGGGTAAATAGTAATGAAAATAAAAAGTAGGGTCAAGGTCTAAGGTGCAAAATGAGAAATTGGGCAGAGAGCAGAGTAACTTCAGTAGTGGCAGCTTCTCCCTGATGGTATCCCGGGGCCAGTGAGTCCTGCTGAGCCACACTGCAGGAGATGCTCACAGATTTCACTTGCAGCCTGCTGGCCCCAGAGTACCCCTTCCTCCCTTTAGCACCACAGGGTTAAGCTTCCTCCTCTCAGTGATATGCACAGCAAGGTTTTGCTGCTTTGGGACAGCTCAGATGGGAGGTTCAAGATTGCAGGAGAAAGGCACGGTACAGGAGGAGGTCTGGAGGAGCCCAAAGAGGAGCTGTAACCTAGCATGATTTAGGTACATGCACCCGGGTCTCCCACTTGTCACTGTGCTATAATAAGATCCGTATTATGTCTGTTTGAGAGGCCCCATACCCCTGCTGGGTCATGGAATTAAGACCGAGTTAAGACGGGTGCATTAGCAATCCTCTTCAATTTAGTGGTCATAGTTCTGTCACAGATGAAGAACTAGAGCATGCAGATCATAGACAGTCACAGAACAGTCCAGGTTGGAAGGGACCTCTGGAGATCATCTGATGCAACTTCTTGTGAGATCAGGAACTCAGATTAGGTTGTCCAGGACCAAGTCTTGGATGTTTCCAGCAAAGGCAGCCAATGCTGGTGATGAGTACCTCTGTCTTCTCTAAAACTACAATTTAGGTATTGGAAGGCCGAAAAAAACCTAATTCCTGCATCCTTCAGCTTCTCCAACCCTCTAGTCATCTTGGCAATTTTCTGCTGGACCCTCTCCAGATTTTCTGTGTCTCTCTTGAATTGGGGGATGCCAGAACTGAATTGCAGGTATGGCCTGATGCAGTACAGTGGAATAATCACGTCCCTTGACCTGCTGGCAGGACTCTTGCTGATGCAGTCCAGGACATGTTGGCGTTCATTGCAGCCAGAGTTAATTGCTGGCTGATGTTCAGCTTGCTGTGCACCAGGACCCCCTGGGCCTGTTCCAAAGAGCTGCTTCCCACAGTCTGTCCACAGCCTTTACTGTTATGTGGGTTTATTCCAGATGCAGGACTTTATCTTTCTTAAACCTTGTGCATTTTTTGTCACCCCATCTCTAGCCTATCTCTGTACGGTTGCTCTTCCTTCTGACCCATCTACCTCACCTCCCAGTTCAGTGTCATTGACAAACTTTATGTGGGTGCAGTTCCATCCAGATAGTTCTGAAGATATTGAATGGTGCTAAACCTAGTGCCAGTCCCTGAGGAACTCTGGTCATGTCCAGCTACCATTTTGATTTTGAGCCATTGTCCTACTTTGAGCAAGACAGTTTGGCTAGTTCTCCACCCATCTTGTGGTCCATCTGTCAGGTCCATATCTTAGCAGCTTGTCCCCAAAGATGTTGTAGGACAGTGTGTCAAAGATGCTAAAGTCACTGTGACTGACATCCACAGCTCTCCCTTTATCCACTCAGCCAGTTGTTTCAGCATAAAAAAACATCAGGTTACCCTTGGTAAATCCATATTGACTTTTCAGTCATCTTGTCCTACATGTGAGCATGAGCACACATAGGTATTTTTATGGCTTGACTCAGAAGGAAGACTAGATGAACCTAGATGGATGACCAGCACCAACTACGTGTTGAGGCATGGATTGGTGAGTTAGGTTAGCCTTTAATGGTAGATATGTATGCTCAAAAGGCTTTGATCTTTTCAGTTCTTCAGCTGTTTAGTGAAACAGAATTGGCTTTTCATTTATATAGACAGATGAGAAGAGTGAATTTTCTTTCAATATAGTGCCTTGAAAATTAAACATCTGTATACTAGCTTACAGTATGACTATATAGTAAGGTAAGGTAGTATGTGGAGGTCTGTGTAATTCTAGTGTCCTGTAACTGTCAGGAAACATCTTGGTATTGACGGACTGGCAGTTACAGAAAAGCTCTGTCATCATTTCTGAAACTGTCATCTCAGTAACAGGCATCTATCGTAGATCGAGTGCATTAGACACTAAAAGATGTTTCAAAGATGTACTTTGGAGAGGGAGCGTCAATTAGGGGAACGTTTAAATTCCTCTCGTAAGATTGTTATTTAGAGAGCTATAACTAGTATTGTGATTTGTATTGTTCAGCAGATGCCTGACGAAGAGAAATCTGTTAGCAGGGAAGATGACAAAGAAATAGCCTGCAGCCCAATTCCAATGACAGCAGAGAGAAGACGCAGTCTGTGGTACGCAAGCCACTATACAACTGATGAGAGAAAAGTAAGGCTGGAGGGGGAAGGGTCTCTGTATTAATTGTATTTCAGTCAATTAATTTTATCACAGTTACTTTGAAGTTAAGGGAAGCAGCATTATATAGGTTGCAAGTCAGAAGATCTTCATGTGTGATTATATAAAATCAGATGCAATATCAAGGCTGTGTGGCAGAGTAGGAATATATTTTGTAAAAATTAATAAAACAAAAACAAGAGCCAGTGTAACGAAGTAAAGGAAGAGCCTGCTCTGTGTTTTCAGATTCCACATTTAAGAAGTTTAGGGCTAGGCTTTTGGCGTCAGGCTGTTATCTTTGTGCAAAACAGCTAGAAAGTCTGTGAGGGAGCTAAATCCTGATGTAAAGATCTGATCTGCCTTGTAACTACTAACTAGCACTGTCATTGGTAAGGGCAGACTGCCAGCTTATCTTCCTCCAAGCATACTGGTATCCTTGTTGGATATTTATGGCAGGGAAGTTAAGGTAGTTGGTGTAAAAAGTCCTGGAAAGGTCCAGCTTTCTACCACCTGTCCTCACCAGCTGCAGTGCAAAATTTCCTTTGACGAATTGCAGTCAAATTTGGGATATACAAACACTCTTGAGCCACATATACTCAAGCCCCAGAACTCCGCTATAAAAACAGTAATGGTAAATGAGCTGGCAAATGAATGAAGTATCACATTTTATATTGATATGAACATTTAATTGGAAGTATTTTTATGATTACAGTAATTCTAATGATCATTTAAAAACTTAGGTTTTAATCGTTGGATCATTAGAAAGACATTAGAAAGCAGTTAATCAGTATAAATGCTATACTGATTAATTCTTTGAGCTAGTATCTAAAATTTCAATGCAACATTCTCAGTTTTGGTTTAGAATTCACAGGAATGTACAGTAAAGTTATGTCAATGCTATGGCACACTAAGTATCATTTTATGGAGCATAGTCTACAATTCTGCTGGCTTTTTAAGAATTCTTTCCGAATTTCTTGGTGCAAGTCTGCAAAAGTCAGCAAATATGCATGCATGTATTCAAAAAGTTAGACTTACTAATGCTTGAGCCATGCTTCTTTAATAATTTGTCCTTGCATTGCTTTTTGCAGCTTCTGTCAGTGACCCAAGATGAATACAAGCCATCGGATGTTAGTATACTACTAGTCTTTGTAATTTTGTAATTCTTCTTCATGTGTGTCAATACAGATTACGCTGATATAAACAGATAAAACCTTAGATGACATTCTTAAAACTTCTTTATTTTAGTTAGGCTGTCATTTACCCTATAACCTTGATTATCCTAAATATAATTGTCTTTTGTTTCCTTCATAATTGCACTGAGGAACCACTGATGAGCCCTAAAATTGATCATTTGAAATTACACTGCTTGTAGTAGCACCAACTGGCAAAACAATCTTTGCTATTTCGTTGGGTTTAAATAAGATATCAAAATATGCTTTCTAATGCAAGCCATCTCTAAACTTGTTTTAGCTTCTTTGCTGTATTTTTTTTCATTCATGTTGAAATGACTGACAACACGTATGAGTTCAATTTACAGATTACAGAAAATCCAAGTCTTTCTTTGAACAGACAGCAAATGATCCATTTATCTTGACAGCTATAGACTCTAGCAGACTCTGAAAGCAGAAGCGTCCCCTCTGTTCAGCATACACAGAAAAATGGAGATGCAGATGAACTTTGGCAGCAGCTATAACCAAATCTAAATGTGCTCCAGATCCTGTGCTTGGTGTAGCTGCTGAATATAACTGAACATAACCTAGATACTGTTCTGAAACAGTCCACACATGCCTCTGCATACTTTTGACAGGCAAAATGTACTCCTATCTCACAGCCTAAGCACAAGTCAGTCTTCAGCATGTACTACCATCAGTAACCCATTGCATGCAAATTTCAGCCAGTACAAGAGATATTTATGATTGTGGTTGCTGGAGCCCTAATCCAAACAAGCACAAGGGCTGAAATTTAAGCCACAAAAATAAAATGAAAGAATGTTGAGTTAGTACTACCAAGTGGCATAAGTGTGGCATAGGTAACAATAATTACCACAACTGGTTTTATTAACAGCAGCAAATGTAGATCTCACTGGTGGTAATTTAAAATTGAAAATAATTTATAACCATTATTTTCATAACTACTGTAAATAACTAGATGTGAACTAAAGTCTGAAAATCTCGACATATTAGTTTGCCTAACAAGGAGGACGAATTTTTGGTTACAGCTTTAATTTAAACACAGGAGATAATAATGATACTTTCCTAGCTTTGCTGTAAAAAGCCAATTTAACCTGGGAAAGGCAGGATGCCTGAAGATAGGCTCACTGAGTTACTGTTTGTGCACTGTGCTGTGTGGTCAACCTTAGCCTTCCCCAGCTGTGGATGTGTTAACTTAAGTCCACCTTTACACTGTTTTTCCATTTAATTTCATGGCCAAGAGCATGCGAACAGTCATTTACCATGGCTCAGCCAACTGTCGTAACTTAGTTGCTTTTGCTTGTGTATCCACACTTCCATTCCTTTTCAGACTGCTTGTGTGTAAATTGAAGTGTTACCTAATGCAATGTGACATTCTGGGAATTTGAAAAAAAACTTGAAAACTTTTAAAGGAAATACTTACGAAAGTTCAAAGTTGCAGCAGCATTTTACTGTTTGCTAAAGAACTTAACTGAAACAAATTTATAATTCTATTAATACTGCATAAAGAACTAACAATTAATTCTGGAAGCTGTTACGCGCTACTTTTGCATGCAACGTGACTATAACATACCAGTTCCTTTGGAAGGAAATAGCCGCAGTTACTTGTTAAGCTCCTTTAACACTGGCAATCCAACAGTAGCGAAGCACAGAAGTAGGAGTCCCATTCTCCGAAGAACCACCCTAAATGCAGTGCCTCTCTTTGATGTCCTGGCAGGTGTTGCTGGTGACAGTGAACGGGAGCCCCGCTGACTATCACACCATCCACCCCACACTACCATTAGAAAATGGTCCGGCCAAAGCAGACATGTACTCAACACCACAGTACAAATGGGAGCCTTCGGATGACATGTCAGGTAGTGAATTGCCTGGGAATTACCTTTAGTTCTGTATTTTTTCTTACTCTGTATCTCCGGTCACTGCCTGTAGCATTTATTTTCGTTTTCGTAAGCTCTTTGGGCTGTTGAAGTTAGGTAATTGCTGTCACCTTACAATGGTGGCTGACCATACGGCAGTTTTGTAAACTGGACTGTAGGCACATATCACCCCAAATACTTCGCCTACCAACACAGGGATTGCGGGTTTTGCGTTGCTTTACTGTGCTCAGATGTAATCTTTCTCTGGCTCCCACCTTGAACTTGCTGATTGCCGTAGAAGTAACCATCAGAATGATTACAAGTGAAATCATTCCAGGAGAGAGTGCATATACTACTTTTAGACCAACATGAATTGCAATAAGACTTTCTTTTTCTACTTAGAAAAGGAAGAGGAGGAGGAGGGAGAAGAAGAGGAAATTACTCAGGAGGAAAAAGAAAATGTTAAATTACATGCCCTTGTCTCTGTGTTCCAGTTTATCATGAAACAAAGTTACATTTGTGCTCTGATAGCTATGATGGTGAGTACTGGCAACAAAAAAAATAATGCTGTTAATTTTACAAATAAATGTGTCTTCTCAATGTTTTCCTGAGAGTAATCTCATCGGTTGGTTTTCAGTAAGTGTTTGCATCAAGGTTAAAAAATATCAATATGGTGTCTGCATCATTTTGGGTCCATTTTAGGTTATTGATGCATAATTCGCAGGTCTGTTACAGACCTATAAATAGGGCAACACGTGGAGTTCTGGGTAAAGCATCACATTTCCAGGACTGGGAGCCATGGGTTTTGTTCTCTGTCGAATGTCAAAAAAACACTGGGGCTCAGTTTATTGATTCCCAAGCTTCTGCATAAGCTGGCTTGTCATACTTTTGCTTCACTCAGAAATTTGCGCACAAAATTAAAACATTTCAGAGTGATATAGTAAATTTTAAAAATACAGTTCCTATTTCAGGTTGAAGCATGCATCCAGTTACTCTCTGAGAAGAAAAGATCTGTAAAGCCTGATTTCCTATATTGACACAGAAAGGCCTCAGGGAGAATACAACTTTGTGCCAAGCAAGATTTTGCTATTGTTTTGCTTACCACTCTTATTTCTCTTTCTCATGTTGTTGCTTGCTTTTAAGGCCACTCAGTGCAAATACCTTGAGCTGCACTATAGCAAGTTTTCAGCATAATGATTAGATCTCTCTCTATATTCCCAGTGCAAGCTTTGGTTTTACTGTTTTGGAAAGATTTCAACTGTGATGAAATTAACCATAAAGCTTCTTGGCCCAGTTTTGCATTAAAAATGGTAAAACAAATTAGCTTGGCTGCTTCTTGTTTGCATAAAGTTTCAAACTTTATTTGCAGTCCTCTAACAGGAAAAGTTTCTCACCTAAATAAGGCAGACTCCTTGTGCAGAATCTGGATCTGGCTTGCTGCAACCTGAGACATTAGCAAGTAGTTGTTTTCATATTGACACAATGCCTCTTTTTCCTTTTTTTTTAAACTCACATGCTTCATATTATCTGCATTTCCTTTTTAATTAATTTCTAGGGTCATGTCTCTCAATATCAAAGGAGAAGATATATTTGAAGAGCTTCCTTGTAGTTTAATATTGAGACACTACTAGCTTTTTTCTTGGTGATATACACCTATTTTATATGACTCAGATTCATTTATTAATTTATTTATTGTGTGATCTGATGCAAGTTCTACTTATACCATAGCCAAAGACAGCTCAGTGTAGATTATTTTCTTATATGCGAACATAGAAATAGCATATTGGTGTTTTTCACGTAGCCTTAAAAGACATCATTTCTAAGGGGGGCTGAGCTAAACTGATTGAAATGTTCTTGATGTTTCATACTTTTCTATTTAAATTGAAAAGGAATCTAAAATATTTTATTGACAATTATTCCACTGTTATACCAGCATATATATAGCTAAATTTAGTCGTAAATAGATAACACAGTGTTAATAAAAACCACTTAAAACCCTGATCCTTTTCCCTAAGTGTTTAATAGAGCAGTTTTCAGTAACTGATTTCTGCAAGCTGTAGAAAACATTCTGTAGTTGTGAGTATTTCCAGTAGTCTAACATGGTTAGTGTAGACTAAATGTTCTTCAGGTTAGGTGTGTGCAGCTTGTGCATACCGTAACTTTCCATTTTAACTTGATTCCACAAAAGCTGGAACAGTATGGAGTTAGCATAGTTTTGTAACTCTGTTGAAGGCATTGATTGTAGTAGCTATTGAGTATGTTTTGCTGTTCGTACTCTGAATTCTTTGCTGCTAGTTTAGCAGGAAGGTCTTGTGTGCCCAAAAGTTAGTCTGTATTTTCCATATCTTTTACTTTGGTGTAATGAGAAGCAATGAGTCTGCTTATAAACGTTACCAAGGTGCAATTAATGCACAAAGCAGGGTTCACTGTCAGCTGTGGACTTCTTAAGAATCCACTTTCTGCACGTTCTCCAAGGGGTTTATTGTAGCTGGCCCAGTAGCTATTTAATACAGGTTAGAGTCTCGTGACAATGAAAACGTGCGCTGAGTAGAGAGGCATAACTGGCAATATGCATCAGTGTTGTTCCTGAATGTATCTGTGAACGTTTTTTCCTCTTTCCTCCTTTCCCAAGGCGTGGAGTATCACGTATCACAGCTGGTTGACCTTTGTGTTACTGATCTGGTCTTGTACATTGTGGATGATTCGGGACAGAAGGAAATACGCCATGATCAGTTCACCATTCATGGTTTTCTATGGAAATCTACTGCTAACATTGCAGTATATATGGAGTATTGAGCTCAAGAATGATGAGCTTCCTCAAGTATCTGGTTTTTTAGAAAGAAAGGAACCTGGGGAGTTGGCATCAAAGGTAGGTGTTGCAAACAGCTGAGATTTATTTATGAAAGCACAAAATACGTTGTGATAAGAAGTGTGGATCTCTTGGTATTTCTTTAAGAGAGGATCCTCAGTACTTGGTATATATTCAGTCCAGTCCTACAATAAAGGATAAAGGATTAAAAAATAGTGTTCAGAAAATTGTTTCTTGTTTGTTAAGCTAATACCAAAAAAAAATGTTTCAGACATCTTTGTAGATTTTCATGATAATTCTGCAGAAATTTCTTAGTGGATGGAAATTGCTCACTTCTTTGGTTTTATAAACTGAATGGAAATCCAGATGTGATTTGATTTGTTAGGTTAATACCCATGGGATATCAAGTCTGTCTCTCAGTATGATGGCAATTGGAACTGTGGTGTCATTGCAATCATGTATACTACTCACTCCCTTATGATTTTGCACAAGCAGCGGTATATAGCTGTGACTGAGCTTTAGTTTTTTATCCTTACACCTGAAGCAGCATAAGTTGGAATCCATTTCAGGTCAGAAACAAGAGAGTTTGTTGACCTCCGTGCATGATAGAATTATTGGGTTTTTTTGATGTCTTGAAAGCACTACAAAATGCATTTTGTTTGGCAGGTTGGCTTCTGGAGGACGGAATGAGCATAAATAGGAAGTTGTTTCCTAGAGCACCCAGGAGGGGTATCTCAGAGAGTGCATCTAGTTGGCACTGCTCCCGTTGCACTCAGTGAATCACTTCCCTTATGACTCCTAATTACCATTTAAGGTGATTCTGCAAGTGATTTTCCTTGTTGGCAGTGCCATTTGGACAACCACTTCTGGGTCTTTAATGCATTTGAAAATTAGTGAGTGCTGTATTATTTCTTTTGTAAAGGTAGGGCTAGTTTAGTAAGAGAGGTAAAGCTCAAGGGGTTCTGCAACAGAAGTTCTACAGTTTCTCTCAATGACTTTGTAAATCTCTAAGGAGTTTTAACTGTCTTAATACCTTAGCCCCTTTGACATTGTTTCTTATTAGCTGTATCATCAAATATCTTATCTAAAACTAGCTGATGTCAAGAAAGGAAACTGTTCTGTATATATAATGATTTGGCAACACCCATAAAACTAATAGAAGATGTCTAGTGGGGTTTTTTTAGGCTGAGTATAATGCACTCCATAAATTTCACAGAATCACAGAATGGTTGAGGCTGAAAGAGACTTCTGGAGGTCGTCTGGTCCAACTCCCCTGCTCAAGCAGGGCCATCTAGAGGTGCTTGCCCAGGGCTGTGTCCAGATGGCTTTTGAATATCTCCAAGACTGGAGACTCCACAACCTCCCTGGGCAACCTCTGCCGGTGCTCAATCACCCTCACAGTAAAAAAGTGTTTCCTGATGTTCAGAGGGAATCTCCTGTGTTTCAGGCTGTGCCCATTCCCTCTGGTCCCATCACTGGGCACCACTGCAAAGAGCCTGGCTCCGTCCTCTTTCCACGCTCCCTTTGGGTATTTCTAGACATTGGATGAGATTCCCGCTGAACTTTCTCCTCTTGAGGCTAAACAGTCCCAGATCTCTCAGCCTTTCCTCATAGGAGAGATGCTCCAGTCTCTTCATCTTCATGACCATTCACCTGGAATCTCTCCAGTATGTCTATGTCTCTCTTGCACTGGGCCACCAGAATGGGACACAGCACTCAAATTGTGGCCTCGCCAGCACTGAGCAGAGGGGCAGGATCACCTCCCCTGACCTGCTGGCCGTGCTCCTCCTAACACAGCCCAGGACACCACTGTGCTTCTTTGCCGCAAGAGCTCATTGCTGACTCATGTTCAGCTTGGTGTCCACCAAGACCCCCAGGCCTTTTCTGCCAAACTGCTCTCCAGCCAGTCAGTGAACCTCACGAAATCAGGCCTTTGAGTCCTTGTGAAATCATCAACGGACAATCTGTCAAGTCTCACAAAATTTACCCTGAGATGCATCCTAATTCAATGGGAGATACTGGGTCACACAGCCCACTGCGGTCCCAGAGAGCTCAAAGGGTCTCGCTTTGGGTCACTGTTTGTAGGATCTCAGGATGATTGACTTTTGGTCAGTATTTTCCATTCTCACCACAATTTGCACTGGGTCATTCTGGTATAGCATTCAGGCCAAAGATGGCCCAGGTGTGACCAGAGAGTACCTGACACCTCAGCCAAGATAACAGCAGAACGGGAGCATGCAAGGCTTATCCTGAAATCTCAGCATGATGGCCCAGAAGAGTGCACCACCACACCAGCTCACTGTCTGCTCATCCAACCCATACTTCATCAGCTTGTCTATGAGGATCTTACAGGAGACAGTGTCAGAAGCCTTCCTGAAGTCTAGGTAGACAATATCCACTGCTCTCCTCTCATCTACCAAGCCAGTCATTTCATCATAGAAGTTTATCAAGTTGGTCAAGCATGATTTCCCCTTGATGAATCCACGCTGACTATTCCTGATGACTTTCTTGTCCTTCATGTGCCTGAAAATGTTTTCCAGGATTAGCTGCTCCATCGCCTTAGAATCATGCAATAGTTTGGGTCAGAAGGGACCTTTAAAGATCATCTAGTCTAACCCCACTGCCATAGGCAGGGACATCTTTCACTAGATCAGGTTGCCCAAAACCCCATCCAGCCTGACCTTGGACATTTCCAGTGATGGGGCATCCACAACTTCTCTGGTCAAACTGTTCCAGTGTCCCACCACTCTCACCTTCCCAGGGATCGAGGTGAGGTCGATCGGCCTGTATCCTCCGTCTTGCCCTTCTTGAAGATAGGAGTGACATTTGCTTTCCTCCAGTCTTTCAGCACTTCTCCCAGTCACCACAATCAATCAAAGATTATTGAGAGTAGCCTCTACAATGACTTCAGCCAACTCCCTCAGCACTCATGGGTACATCCCATCAGGACCCATGGATTTAGATATGCTCCATTTGTATAAGTATTCCCTGACCTGATCCTCTTCCACCAAGGGTGTGCCTTCCTTGCTTCAGACTTTTCCACAGTCTCTGGGACCTGTGATTCCTGAAGGCCAGTCTTGCTAGCGAAGACTGAGGCAAAGAAGGCATTTGGTACCTCAGCCTTTCCCATGTCCTGTGTCACTAGTGCCCTTGCCCCACTCAGCAGTGGGCCAACGTTTTCCCTAGCCTTCCTTTTTCTGCTTATGAACTTACAGAAACCCTTCTTGTTGCTCTTGACATGCCTTGCCAGCCTCAGCTTCAGGCCTTGGCTTTTCTAACCGTGTCTCTGCGTGCTCAGCCAGTGTCTCTATATTCTTGCCAGGTTACGTGGCTCGTCATCCATCCCCAGGCAGAGCCCATGCATTCCAGCAGTGCTCTCATGCAAATCACACCTCCACCTCTGCATCTTCCTGAAGAGCCTCTATCTCTCTATTGCAGTGATGCAAGCCATCACACCCTGTCTCCTTGATCCCAGCAAGATCATAGACCTGCACAGAGATCTCTAATTGCTTGTGTTTATTCCTCATGCTGCGTGCCTTATTGTGCAGGCACTTCAAGGAGGCACCTGGCACGCTGATTTCCTAGAAGGGATCTGGAAGGTTTCCCTGTAATCGTGCCTTGAAGGTATTTCCTTACTTGCATACAACTGCTTGAGATGACCCTACATAAGCCTTGTTTCGTTGATTGTGTGTTTCCTTTCTTTCATGTTACCCCAGGTGCCCTTTGCTTGTGAGCCCTGTCCATTACTCCCTGTCAAGGCTGCTAGTAACTCTGTCCCTCCCTGTTATTCCTAATTTAGTCATTTGAATAACAGTTGAATTTAAATAAAGATTGGATACTGTATTCTGCAGAGAGAGGAAAACAGAATTTAAAGTACTGTAATTCTGCATAATTTTCTGCATGCTGTGTGTGCGTTTCCTGGTCTGAAAAGGAAATAAAATGGATACTGTAAAAGATGACTAAAAGCATTTCTTTGATCTGCAGCCCTTCAAGACTTTTCTTGGAGCCAGCTCAGGCTCTGGAAATGCCAAAGAGAACAAGGAGTAAATGCGTCAGGGAGACAGAGCTAATCACTGCAGAACAAATCCATGTTTTACAATATCGGAGGTTTGTGTTGCAAAAGCCAGAGCTCCAGGAGGTATCTGGAGAAGCTGTGACAATTCACAGAGGCTGACAATCTTCTGCCGCAGCTCAGTGTTAGCTGCAGTGTCAGTGAAAACAGCTGTCACTAGCCTGGGACTGCTCCTTTCCCCCATGAAGTACTTGCACTAGATGAAAAACAGGAGAGTTCTTTACTTTGTACTGCTGGCCTTGTCATTCTATTGTGTGCAAAATACTTGGCTCTTACATGCTTCCTATTTGAGATTTTATTCTTCTAGCTAAGTAGTGAAATAAGTCTTGTTCTGCACCACTGAAATGAATGGAAACTTTGTAAAATGTAAACATAAAATCAAGTGTGATGAATAGGCATCGAACTTTGGCCATCTCTCAGTATTGCAAGAAAACAGAAATGCACTCTTCATTAAAGAGATTTATTTATTTCTGAGGTATCCTACTGTTACTGAATTATCATCTCTTAAAGCTCTTCAAAGAATTAAGAGCCATCTTAAGCCTTGTAACTGCTCCAAATGCAAGGCATTTTCAGTTGACTGGGTCTTCTGTAACTTTAAGACATACCAATAAATTTTTATTTTTAAATTAATTGCATTTAAGCATCTGAAGTACCAAACCTCCTAAATCAAAATATTTAGGATATACCAAACCCTAATAATGAAAATGCACTCACCTGCGTGTGCTTCTTCCTTGAAAAACGGAAAAATGAACAAAAATGGACAAATGTGAATTACACCAATCAATACATAATGAGAAGATCCTTAAACTTGTACGGCAGTAGTTAAAAACTGAATAGATCAGGGTAGAATAGAACCATATAGGTAAATACCTCTAAGAAAAGATGCAGAGTGGTAAGTTATTACTCAATGGAAAAGTGCAAATGAAATAAAGTTGGTTTTAATGCAGGGTGTTTCCTAAATGACTTAACCTCCACAAAGATGTATTTTGACACTGGTACCATCATTGCCATTTCCTGATGGACAGAGAAAACAAAGGCATGAAAAATTTATGAAAACATATGTTTGTATTAGTAGGACATAGGATATACAATTAGTCTGTTTTTGTTTTGATTTTTGTTCACAGATTCTTTTCACAATTACTTTCTGGCTACTGCTTAGGCAACACCTCACTGAACAGAAAGCACTTCACCTAAAAGAAGCTACTTTATCTGAGGTCAAAGTTGGAAGTGAAGAAAATGAAGAAGAAGGTAAAGCCAGATCCAATTTAGTCCTTCAGTCATGATAGGAGTTGCAGTTACTGCATTTCTGTGATGCTGAAAGCAATTAGCAAGATACCTGTTATTAGCGAAGAAAGATATTATGAAATCTATGTGCAACTATCTCTTGGGTTATAAAAATAGAACAACTTTGAACTTTAGAAATTCAAATAAAATGAGAATTCTCTTTACTGGAAGGTAATTAAAATGACTCATTTGAGAAATGTCATGGAACTTTCAAATAATCAGTTTACTCCTATGTCCCAAACGCAAACCAGCAGATTAATTGCCCGAAGAGTTTAACCACAGGAGAAGAAGAGTTGACACGGGAAAAGTCAGTTGCTAAGTTCCTTGAAAGTTGTGTTTGTACATAAACACTTGTACAAAACCAGAAGTTAAACTGCTAATTTCAATGGGAAAATAAGCATGTATATTTTTAGTGTAGGGTCTCATGCTATCGGAAGCATACCTGAGAGCAAAGTTTACTGCTACAGTTTCAGCTCATCTAACAGCTTTGTGGCCTTTTCTCTCTTTTGCTAGTGCGCACATGTTCCCCCAAACCTTCCTTGCCCTTTTCTGTCTCTCTGGATGCTGATCTGAACAAGTTCAACTCACTGAAATGGTAGAAAGCCAGCCCTGGAAGCAGTGATGTTGTTTCCTGTTTGATTAATTACAATATTTGTCTCAGTAAAACATCTGATCAGTGTCAGAGCTGAACACTGCAAGGATTTGCAAGGAAAGAGTCTGAGAAGAGGGATGGTGCGTGGGACAAGAGGAATAGGCAAGCCTTTTGATGGTGAAGTCTCAATATTCTTCTCAATGGGAAGAAAAGCATTATAGCTATGTGCCATGAGTTTGACAAGCCCTGTTATCTAGGTACTTGCTGTTGGGGGGACACCTACCCTGTCCTCCACAAGCCTCACGAGGTTAATAACTGGGGAATCCTGACCTCTTCATAGGGCAAAAGCAGCTTGTCTTTTCTGGAGTGGCTCAGGTACAGTAGAAGCAGCTGGGTAAGTTGTAGTTTCTTTGAAAAACAGCAGTGTTAGTGTAGCATTTATATTTTCTAAGCTTGTTTGATTTTATGTTAATGTTTTCTCTTGCTTGTGGTTTTTGGAGATAACCACAACATGCTCTAAAGGACAAAAATTCAAGACGAGAGTTTAAACTTTAAACTCAAGATGAGAGATTTCTGATGGTGCTGGTGGTTTCTTTGGTTTCCAGTTTAAAAGGTTTCTTGCCTGGCAGTATAGGTATTGCCATGGAAAGTGTTTTGACTGTTGCCCATTATGCAACCCTTAGGCTCTAATTTTCTGCTACAGCTACCTGCATTTCAGAAAAGGTGAAGGACAAGTGTCTGGTAAGGAAGTATAGCTATGCACCGTATGGCTCCAGTAACAGGGCGAAGCTCATTCTTTCCCCTTCTCTGGAGGCATGTAGGAATCAGAAATAGTCTCGAAGGAATGTTGTGTTTTTAGTTCCTGTATTGTGTGCAGAGATTTTACTTTCCACCCATTTCAATTCTTACTAAAAGTCCCCAGAACAGACAGAGGCCAAATGTGACTCTGTATTTGCAGAAGAGGAGTTGCGAGAGGGAGAAGTGGCAGAAGAACAGGAGGAGGAGAAGAGAGAGGAGGAGGAAGAGGATGATGAGGATGAACAGGATATTATGAAAGTCCTGGGGAAGCTGGTGATGGCTATGTTCATCAAGTACTGGATTTACGTCTGTGGGGGCATGTTCTTCTTTGTCAGCTTTGAGGGTAGAATTGTCATGTACAAAATCATCTATATGGTACTGTTTCTCTTCTGTGTGGCCCTCTATCAGGTAAGTGAGAACTGTGTTAACTAAACTTTGTCTTTGAATTCAATGATTCATGCCTTTAACTTGGTAATAAAGTAGCTCCAAACAGAAGTCATAAACAGCATGTTTGTACTTTAGTTAGATACAACATAATAAGATAATTTGGAGGAGTTAAGACTAATTCTCCTCTGGCTTTTGATTATAGTGACAGGCAAAGTGCGCATAAATCTGATGCACACAATACACATCTCTCCTGTGGGACCCCTCCCCTCCTCACCCCGAGCCTTGGAACCTGTGTGGGAAAATTCTGGGCCTGTGCACGTCCCGCATAGCCACCAGTTTTTATGGCAGCTGGTCCACACAGCATCCGCACCCCAATGAGCATGGAGTCCCTCTCCTCCTAGACTTTCATCACCTAATAGTGATGAAACTGAGCAACTGAAACTGTCCCTGGCCCTTACGTCTGTGGCCGTGTCCCAGCAGACATTTTTATATGAAAGTCTGTACTTGAGTGCATGTGCATCAGGAGTAAAAACTGTATCTCAAGGAACTGTGGCTGCTGTTGCATAAGTGTTGTTTACTTCAGACCAGCTAGGAAGAACAGTATTCTTTGTCTTTGTTTGCCAGTAGTGTTGTCAGTATTTTTGTCAGTGTCTTTGCCTTCAGCTTGTTTCAGCATCTTTAGTGTGTGATTTTCAGGTGCACTATGAATGGTGGAGAAGGATTTTAAAGTACTTTTGGATGTCAGTGGTTGTTTACACAATGTTGGTACTTATCTTCATCTATACATACCAATTTGAGTCATTCCCTGGGTTGTGGAAGAACATGACAGGCCTGGATGAAAACAAGTAAGTGTTTTTGATTAATTTCATTTTTTTCTTTGGACTTTCAGGTTCAGTGTGGTGGAATGATCTGAGAGTAGTCTTCTTATGGCGGAAAAACATCATGAGACCATGCCCATGAGGCGTAGCTGACTTCAGGCACTCAGCTCTGAAGCCGTAGGTTTATAGGTGCAACAATAGAGATGAGCAAGGGCATGAGAGGGGCTCAAAGAGTCATATTTCCTCCCATCTGCTGCCAAGGCCTTGGCATCGATCCGGTTCCCAATGCAGTGCCAATACTTTTCTCTGCCTCTTTCACTGTAGGAACAATATTCGGGGAGAGACTTAAGGATAGATGTGCAGGATGTCTGGAGCTGATGAAGGTGGACCTGCCCTCCTGATAATGAGGAGGGCTGAGATTCTTCCTCCTCATGATGTGTTGGGCACTTCTCAACAGGAGCTTATGTGAGAAAGTATATGCGATTTGAGTGGATCTCCAGTGCAGGACTTTCAGTCAGAGACAATTCATCTAGTTCAAGAGATCTGTGGCAGGGTTGGTTCGTTTGACTCTGTGCATTTACAGTATCTCTCTACATTACTGAGTCCAAATGCAAGATATTTGCACTGTAAAACCTGCTGCTTTAGAAAAATTTTAAAAAACAAAACCATATAACAAGTACTAGCCCCTTTCCTATTGCTAATGGTTTGTAATAATGTCTCATGGCAAGAAAAAAGATTTTGGTGTGAAAAGGTGGCTTAGTGGCTTACTTTTTTTTTTTTCCCCCCCCAGACTAGCAGACCTCGGCTTAAAACGGTTTTCTGTGGCTGAGCTATTCACACGCATCTTTATCCCCACCTCCTTTCTACTGGCATGTATCTTACACCTTCACTATTTCCATGACCGGTTTCTCCAGCTCACTGATTTAAAAGCTGTAACCAGCAAACAGGACAACACTATTTACAGGTAAAGAAACAAAGTAAACAGAACTATTACCTATATGAAAATGCTGTTGCTGACTGTCTTGTAATGCTGACTTTTCATTAGATGTTATTTGCCTTTGCTGTGACTACCTGGCTTAAAAAGAAAGTGCTCAGTATCCAGCATCCCGCTAAACAAACGACAACCAAAGTATCTGTCTTCCCTCACTTTCCTCTACACACTGAGGTTTATTATTTTGGGATACATTTTCAAAGGTACTAATGGTATTTATGTCTTTATCTCATTGGCTTTGACATTTAATGGGAGTTAGATGCTTAATTGCTATGTGTGCCTTTTTGTAAGTCCTGTCAATAATAGGAAATACAACTTTTAATTTGGATCACTTCTGTTTTTCAATGTCTGTCTTGAGGGCCAAGTGAAGATTGGGAGGTCTTTGGCAAATAGGACATTGACATTGGACAGTTAGTCCTTTTTGTAAAGCTGAATTCAGGAATGGAAAAATCCCAGTCCTGTGGTCAGTCTTTGAAGTACTGAGCCTTGGCTATGCTAGCACTTTGAGACATTCAGCAATCTCATCCAGAAGTTCGTTAGCATTTTTTAATGATTCTGGGACCTCACTTTTCCTGTGTTTAACTCTTCCATATTCTCCTGCATAAAAACATATCTGGCCTAGGATCCCACTCCAGGAGTATAAGAGAGAGAAATGATTTCATAGTTCTTAGTGTCATATTATGCAATGACATAAACTCTAATTCTTTGAAGAAACCAATTTGTTTAGACACTATTTTTAGAGTGTTTACCTGTGCAATGATAAGTGTAACTCAGGTGCACTTCTGTGAATGGGGACTAGCTGCGTAACATCACGTACGCCACAGTGTGTTGTGGAATAATGACAATTTTTCTTAATGGAGAATGCTGCTCTAGGACTTGCTAGGCTTACAAAAGCATTTCAGATATTTTTCATGTATTCAATTTAATACGAAGCTACTTTACAGTGTATGGTACAAGTATGTTTGTGTTTCCCTATCATCAGTGCATGAGAATAGGCTCTACTTTTATAGAATGCTTCTACTTTCTGTATTTAAATAATTGCTAAAACCAGAACAAATCAAACTTGACAAAATTTCCTTACAATGTTGTGGGGTTTTTTTAACTTACCTTCTTAAATGGCTGTTTGCATAATACCTTTTGCTTTTCTTGAATTGCTAAATGTGATGGTGGATTCAAGGGCCCCTTGAAATGGCCTGTGAGCAAACTTTCTTTGCCCATTAGCAGACTTCTTGTGCAGTGACGGGGCCACATTAGTTAACGTCTCTGAACTGGGCAGCCAAGCCCTGAAGCTGGAGCCCAGAGAGGTGTCTGAGCTGAAACAGGCATTGTTCCTGGGCCGAGGCATTTGGAGGAAGGTGTTACAGTTTGCGGTAACTGCACAAGCTCTTTTCTAGCCCAAACACTTTGCACTAGTGCTAAGTAACATAGAAACAGCTTCCACCTCCTTCCTAGTGCAATCCAGTAGGCACAAAAGGGAGAAAAAACTCCAAGGCACTTGCAGGATTTAGGTGGGTTCGTGGTACAGTACACTCTGCCTGTGAAACCGCTATTTGCAAATCTTTGTTATACGTGAAAGATACCAAAATAGTATACAGCTCTCCAAACGCTGGCATGAGGAGAGTCACTGTGACTAAAGTCACATCATTCCTAAATGATGGAACCACTGATACTAAAGGCACAACATGTTTTCAGTGTCTTGTTGAGGGCAAAAATTTTTGCCAGGAGTAAGTATCCTTGAGATATGGTGCTGAAAGTAGACATTTGTTGTCACACCAGGCTTTTTACTAAAGTAAAGTGGCAGGTGAAATGGATTGTGTGCTATCATTAGCATTATTGTCTTGCTACTATAATGCTACTTTTTAAGTCTAAATGTGTACTACGTTGTGGTAAGCTATAAGATAAGTAGCTGGATATTTTTAAGTCTTAAACGTGGCATATGTGCTACATTTGCCATTTTGTGGTGTTTCACAATCACAATTATCATGTATATCATTTGTTCCTCCTCAGAAGCTTTCACGAGTATGTTAAATGCCCAAATCAGAACACTTTTTCTGGTTTGTACTACTATTAACATTGCTTGATGTACGAAGATCCAACTGTTTTCTTCCCCAGATGTGATAAACCAGTACTAAGCATCAGCCAACGTTACAGTTCAAAGCTTCAGGATGAGAGCTCAACTGGCGTTTGTATTGATGATGCATAAAGCTGGATAAGAACTAGCACAACAACCAGCTCCAGCTTAACAGTAATGCCAGCCATAGAAATAAATTGCAGGGACAATTAAAACACAGATTAAAGACTCATATGTGTATGTGCAGTTTTCTTACAGAGCCACTAAAACTTAATTTTCCCATTTGCTTTGAAAACAGTAGCATTCACTCAACAACTGGTTCAACTTTCAAAACTGCTTTTATGTTGCTTCTCTTGCAACAAACAAAAAATTTTAAATGAAGAAACTAAACCTTAATTTTGAGTAAGCAGACACAACTTGATCCTTTTAATAGTGAACTTGTTAAAGTAACCACAGCAGATGCGAGCTAGTCATGCCATTAATAGGGAAAGCAGCTCCAGTTCCTCCATCTGCCCCTGAACTGTCATGTATGATCATGATATTATGTTTGTATCTGACTGAAGAGACCCTTTAAAATTGTTGAGACTGTTCATGTGTTAAGATGCTGCTTCACATGAGCAACGTCTGCAGAGTGAGTTCAAGAGTAAGGTTCTGCCAGCTGCAAATAGAGGGCACAGAAACTGGCACGCTGGAACTGGCAGAGTGAGTGTCTCAGTTTTGCACCTGCGAGAGAAAGAAAAATCCTCTGATTAGGACTTTTCAAGTGCATTTCCTTGCCATACCATGAATTATGGTATGGCAGAGATAAAGGCTGCAAGGTAGATAATTTATATGGTATGACACTCCTTTAACTAAAAAAAGAAGCAAATATCTGTTTTTAAAAATACAAATATTCTAAGGCTTACTTGAAATAAAGCAGTAGAGGTTGTTCTTACATTTTGGGGACTATGAGAGGTACCTGTAGTTCTAACTGAAGTTGCATATGGTCTATATGTCTTAAGTGTTACAAACTTCCTAGACTTTTCACTGCAAGGTGTGTTAAGCTTTCAGATTGTGCTTTGTTACGACAATGTATCTCTCTTGGTAGACAGGAAAGTGCATTCATTCCTATTTAATGGTTTGCTTTTCTCTCTCTCTAATTCATTTCCCATTTTCATCTCATGCATTCTTGTGCTTTCATCTCCCACCTCATAGCCATGCCAAAGTCAATGGCCGTGTTTATCTAATAATTAATAGGTGGGTACTTCAGTTCTTCCTTTCCTTTAAAACAGATGTACCTTAACTTTTTTGTTACTTCTTAATTGCCTTAAAACAAAGTGTGTTCTTGCTGCACAGTACTGTGAAGTGAGCAGGGAGATAATGTGGTTCAGGTATTGTAGTCTCCTAAAGCTGGTGAAGCAATTATTATATCTCTCCTGCATATTTATACATTGTGAGTTCGTCTCCCAGCTGGGAATTCTTCTCTTAAAGTTTGCCCATGCCTCAATACAGGAATAATTGGTGCTATTTGTAATTGACTGGAGACAATAGGCTTGATTGAGGAGGCTCGTTTATCTACCCTTTGTTTGTGCACGGAAAGATGCATGCCTGCATGTGCACACGTACCCAGAGACACACAGATACACACAGACACATGTTCCTGTCTTCCTCAGAAGCCCCTAAGAAAGGGAATATGAGGGCCAGGTCAATTAAATGTGCGATGTGTATTATGAGTTTGTACAGACTGAGATTTCCCAGTTCAGAGACAGAAACGGAACACACAGTACACTGAAACCACTGCATGCTAAGGCTGTTAATTCATGGGCTGAGTTGGGTGCTACAGGATCCAAACTACAAAAGCCCCTATTGCCATCATTGTCATCCTTTTATAAGTGGCATCTTGAAAACAGTTCCATAAAGTAGATTTCTTTCAAAATATTTGACTGGAGTAAATGTGGGATTTTGTTTAATCAGCTCTGAGAATAGGAAGACTTCTGAGTTTGTTGTCACTACTGAATATAAACAGAAGAGCCAAGAAAATATCTTGTTCAGATGTTTGTGCCTGCCTGCTTTAACAAGAAGTTAATTTATGTGTCATGTTCATGCTCCTTCTTCAAATGTCATTACATAATTTAGGCGAGGGTTCTTAAAAGTTGACCAGAGGTGGAGATCTGGTCTGTAGGCAGCCTGTGTGTCAGGGAGCAGTGAGGGCAGGCAAGCCAGGGGCCGAGGGGCATGGCTGGGCAACCAGGCTGGGCCCTTACCCACAGGGAGTGAGGAATGGGAACCAGCAGTTGAGGGTCAGGATCAGCTCCAGAGATGGCAACAAGTGTCAGCCACCACCGGGTGAGCTCCCAGAAAGTCCATAGAGATGAGCCAAATCGGTGGTGAAGGCAGGGGAAGGCGGGAACCAGTCTGTGTGTCAGGCTTAGGGTCAGGGAGGCATGGGGGCAGGCGCAGACACAGCTGCGGTGCAGCCGCAGTGTAGGGGCAAGAGCCTCAGCGTGAAAGCAGCTCCAAAAGAAGGGAGAGGGACCCCCTGCACTGAGGCTTCCTGGCCTGTTTCCATACCCAGACACATACCAGCCAGCTGGCCTTGGGCGCAGGCAGCAAACCTCCCTGCAAGGGCAGGGAAAATGCTCGGGGTTCTGCCGTAGAGGTGCGGCACTGCGTACTCGGTTTGAATCTTCCACACCAGAAGTGCAGGAGATGGGTCACTCACGTTCTGCAGAGCAGAAGGCTTTCTGTTGTTAAGGCAGTGCATACCAGATACTTGAGAAATTGTTTTGAGCCAGAAAGTTTCAAGCAATTCATAAACTGATTGCAAAATGTTATCAAAGGCAAAAGATGTTTCATGATGCATCCAGTAAGTTGTTATGAATTAATCTTCTGCTCTCGCAAATGACAAACAAATGAAAGTACTAGGAGTCCAACAAGGACCTGGGGCACATGACTGATTTTAGTGCCCCTGAAATTGCTCTGATGCCTAAAAGTAGATCTACTAGTATATTTCTCATTATTGATACCCTATTTAATGAACTTGACGGTAAGAAATGCTCAGTTAAAAGCGTTAGGACAACAGCCTTCAGGGCTTGTTGTCTGCATTATTATTTAGTTATTTCTCTTCCTAAGTGTCAGACACAATACCTTTGTGTTATTTTGTATAATTTCCCACCAGTATGTGGTTTCTAGCCTGAAGTTATATCTGACTAGCTGTGAAGCCTGTATGGGTAGCTTGTTTAGATATTCCAAAGTAGTGCAGTTTTTATATCCTAATACCTCAGTGTTGTCTGTTACATGATATCATGTGATCTTGTAGTAGGAAAAAAAAAAAATAGAAGAGGGAAAACAACCCTAGCAATAAATGAGGAAGTTTGGAAAGAAAGATTCCAAGCAGACTAACTTTCTGAATAGTGGGCAGAGCTTTTTATCTGGCCTTGGATCTCCTGAGCACATGGTGCCGTGCTCAAGCCTACTGATGCCGATGGAACTAAGCGCCGACATACTGAAAACTAAGCTTATACTGAGGCTTTATCAGATATGTATATTGCATGTACCCACCTTTATAACCCCATCACCTTCTGGATCTCCTGGATATGAGTGGGAGTTATATGAATAAGAGAAAGATGAGTCCTCTCATACAAAATCCTCTAGGGTTACTGTGTTTCTGTCCAGTTTACACTGAGGTAAGTCGTTACGTCCTTGATTTACACCAGTGTGAATGTAGATCTTTCCATTATAAAAGTCAGTTGGGAAGATCCCTCATTAAAATCAATGCAATTGCACGTGTCCAAAACCTGTCAGATTATATGGATACTTTCATTTCATGGGGCCTTGCTTTTTAAATGGGCTCTGGTAATTTATAGTAACTGGAGATCTCCATAACTTTTGAATTGAACTGAGAATTCATTCTCTCTTCTTTATACATGACCTTCCTGCTGGTACTTTGTTAGAGTTTTAGGTAGATGTGCAAAGTCAGATTATGTCATTTTAGGACGTGTTATTGTTTAGTCATTTTACAGAGATTTAGATATCCTTTTAGTGTATACGCTAGCTTAAATATGAAAATGAAGTATATTGGACAAAAAGCCCTGTTTTCAGTGGCCAAAGCTACTGAATATATAGTTGAGTATAAGAGATTTTCAGATTATTGGACACTCTGGTTCATCACCCAATCCCTGACGAGGGATTTTAGTAATCATTGTCATGAATGTATTTATTCAATGAGATTTTTTGGTGCTTGACTGTCTTGTTACACTTGTACTTTTAAAGCACCTTTTCTGCTTTTTGGTAATTGGCGTGATATTTCTACTTCAGGATTGCTAGTGAACTTTTGGTAGTTTTTCCCTCATTTGAGCCACCAAAGTTTCCATCTTGAAGAAACTGCAACTCCCAAATATTTGAAAAATAATTCTACTTGTTTGACTTTCTCGTTAACTGCTTAGCCTATGCTGTTATTTTTTAATGATCAGATGGATAAATCTAGATTTTTAGTTTCTTGAACTGTAAAAATCCTAGTTAAAATTGGCCGAATTTCCTGTCTAAATAATAATAGCCCAGAATTTCACATCATAAAAAATAAATCCCTGAGATGGTGCTGTAGCATATTAAAGTTACTTACGTTAGTCCAGGAAAAGTCTTAACAGATGCTTGAAAGTATGCTGAGTGCAGTAATTTCAGTAGCGTAAGTAAACATTTACTGACCTGATTGTATAGATAGGCACTTGCCAAAGGGAGACTTTATTGCAAGAAGCTGTATTCAGGGGGCCTATTTATCGCAGTAAGTGCTGGATCAGGGAATTAGAAAAGGTGGATTTTCTGCAAATATGGGAGGCAAGTCCCAACAGCACAGCTGGAGGAGAAAAAAGAAAATATCTGAAGCCATAAGAGAATGTCTCTTTTCTCAGTAAAGAAAAGATATATACTGAATAAATCTCAGAAAAAATGGTACCATGGCAATTAGAAATACTATTTCTGTGTTAAATCAGTTGTATCTCACTTTTGGTAGTCTGAAAATTACTAATAGATTTAGTAAGAAACAGTTAAAAATCTAAGGAAAATTCTCTTTGAGATGTAGAAAAGAGAGAGAGAATGAATGGCACTATCAAAGACAGACATGATAAAATATACTGAAGCCACAGCCATGGAATTTTTGCTTTTGTTTGTTCCCAAACCTATAGCTAGAAGAAAATTTTGCAAATTCCTTGGCTTCCCAGCTGCATCTTTCAATTGGAAGAAGGTAGAAGTGCATTTACAGTAATCGGATATTGGTGATGATTCAGCTGCATTACTTACAGCATGGTACAGCATTGACCATGTTTAGCACTGGTGTAAATACGTTGCCCCCTTTCCATCTGTGCTGCAATTCCATGTTTCTTTCTAGAAGCACCCTGTGAATGTCATGATGGCATGTTCTTGGCATCAGAAGGCTTCTGCAGATGGAGCAGGAGAATGCTTTATGACTTGTGATGTAGCATGACATATTTGTTGATGACCTTCTTTTGTAACCCCTCTGTTCTCATCTCCCTTTTTCTTTCTGTTCCAATTACTTTGAGCAGCCTCAAGAAAAAAATACCAAACCACCAAAATGAGTAAGTCCCCTATGAAGTCATGAAATGTTTCCTTTTAAAAAATGTCATTTCATGCTTCTACATCTTAAACTCTGACCATTTTCTCCACTGGGGAAAATGTCAAGTTTAAGTGTCAATACCACTCATTACTAACTAGCCATTAGTATCTGAGTGAGTAGTAGTTACTAATACATTCCAACTCAATTTGCAGTGTGTGTTTGAAGAAAGTACCAGAATCATTAACTTTTCCACTTCTAAGGCATTTTCCATGAATGGTTTATTTTTTCTAATTATACATCTTGAAAAAGAAAAAGACTATGATGTCATTACTGCTCAATTTGCTGACACACTACTGTTTACCAACAGACTGGTGCACCAAGATGGAAGCCTGCCTGACATAACTATGATGAATTTAACAGCCAGCAGAGAAAAGGAAGAGGATAAAATGCTGGAAGAAGCTGGTGAGAAAAGAATGGAACAACCAGAGGGGGAGGGGGGGAAAAGGAGGGTTGAAAAAGGAAAAGAAGAAGAAAAGGAAGATGAGGACAAGGAAGGTGATGATGATGAAGACAATGAGTCAGAGGAAGAAGAAACTACAGGTAAGCTTTGCAGATTGCAAATTTTGCCTTCCTCAGCCTTAGTTAACAGTGGCAGCAGATAGTTCATTCTTGGTCATCCTTGCTCACTTCAGTCATCAGGTTTTCCTTCTAATTTTACATACAGTCTTTGCCAAAAGTGCCTGAACTGAGCGGATGGTTACTTGTCAATGATTCAACAGGCTACCGTCTCTTCTAGGGAAAAATCATACTGTTTCTGTAGGATTCTGAGAGGATGAAAACAAAAGAAACTCCACCTCTTTCTTCTAGGTGGTTTGGGTTGGATTAATAGGAGGTTACCCCAAATCCCAAGAACTGCTTCAGAGTGAAATTTCTTTATAATAAAGAAAATACACACACGTATTTAATTTCTGATACTGCAGGCTTTCAAGGCACACCACTCCAGAAGTCCCAATGGCTTTGCTTCATTATTCATGTGCACATTAGTGTCATGTTTTTCACTTCTGAATAGGGAATGTGTAATTGATGCCAGATGAACATAAAAATGCTTAAGGGCAGACGTGGGTAAGGCTGATGTTGTCATCCTTGATATTGCTAGGATGAACTCCTAACATGAATTATTTCCATATCTCAGTTTGTAATGTGAGCCGTGAGTGAAAACCGGGGAGGAGCATTTAACACCCAAGGAAGCTGTTTGAAAATGGCCTTACCACAGATTAAGTTGCTTATGCCAATATTCACAGGACTGTGACACATAAATAGGGACGGGGTCTTTGTCAAGGTAAAATGGCAATGCATCTGGCTTAGCTGCTGCAGGGAAGATGAGCTGGAACTATTTCCCTTTCCTGGCTGGGAGATCTTCCCTCACAGAGGTTTTCATGGGCCGTGGAAAATTTTCTTGGCCAGCTCTCATGTGGTCTGTGAGGGGTGGTGAATTCGTTGCAGTCTGGCCATCCCTGTATGCTGGAAAGGCTTGGGGACAGAGGCCAGCCAGTGGGGGTTACCCTGTGCAACACGACATGCAAGCAGGGAAGCGGGGAGCTGCAGCCTTCTCACAGGGGCCCCCCCTGCGCCGCAGCGAGTGGGGCTTGGCAATGGCACAAGGTGCTGCTTGCCATGTGTGATCCAGCTTTAAGCTGTACATGCATTTATTTCTATCAAGGAGTTATATCATATTTATATAGCCATGTGGCTGGAGTTTTGACATTATTTTAACATGTTCACCTGTGCAGACTTTATTACACAGTGATGTACAATTTTTCAGTGGATGCAGTCAGGCCCGTATTTTATCCCCAGTGCAAGTAGTGCCTGGACATGCTAGACAGAGCTCGCGACAGTACCTTATCTACCTGCTCCACTTAACTGGCACTGTCTAGATATACCTTGCATGGTGGCAACACTGCGAATGAAAATAAATGCAATGAAAGAATGGGTGAGAACATCTAATTCTATAAATAAAGATTTTCCTTGAATATGCTCATTGTGCCTATAAAAGCACACCTGTAGGATTAGAGTTCTATAGCTTAATTAATTTGTCCAGTTTAACTATGTACTCATGGAATTTACATCACTCAGCATTTTTATTAGGTTTTTCTAAGTTGTGGTTGGAGAAAAAGGGCAGAAGAAAAAAAAAGGGAATTTGGTTGTCAGATATTCCAAAAGTCTGCCTTTTCACATGAGTGTGCATGTGGCCTTCACACAAATACACATGGAATAAACATCTTGGTTAGCTTTATACATAAAATAACCAGATAACTTGAAATAATTACATCCAGAAGCTGGTAACTCCTTTGCGTTTTTACCAGCTTAGACAGTCATGTGTTTTGGTGTCACTTGCGAATGTTTCCATCTCTGATGTTAGCTGTAAGAATGTTCTCACAGCATGCAAAATCCTTCCTAATCTCCAAAGTGCTTCTGAAACCCCTAATACGGTGTGAAGACTTTATACTAATATATACTAGCCTGGTGAAACAGTTTTATAGCCAGCCCACAAGCAAAGACAGCACAAAGAGAGCACTGTTCAGCATATGTATTGTCATGTATACTCATGTGTAATAGATGTTGTCGCACGCTTGCTTACTGGGGAATTATTTGGGAGGATTTTTTTTAGCAAAACACAGTCTGTGAAGGGATACTTTCACCCAGCTTCAGGATCTTAACTTGCTAAAGCTCCCTTTTCAACTAGAGAAATACTCAACTGGACTACAGTTTGCCTTGCCTGTTTTACGTGTCTGAACTGGGATGGCACAAATTGCACTCTAGGAGGGTGGGCTGTCTGCAGGGCTGTTCAGGTAACTCTGACATACGAAGACATCTATAGTATAGCTGTCTAAACCCATGTGACAAGAATCCTACTGCTAGTGTGCATGGATCTCTTCCAGGTTGGCTGAAATTTTTCTGAATAGTGGTAGTCTGTGCTTTCTGAAAACAGACTGGGTCTATAGCTTCCAAACATGGAACAAAATCCTGTTCTATCTAAGCTGGGTAAGGGCCAGGGCTGAAGTGTCTCAGATCTGGTCCCTGGATGGGATCCCTAAGCTTAGGTTCAAAGATACTGGAGGAAAATGGAGCCCAAGAAGGGCTCTGCTGGAGAGGAACAAAAGCAATATTGGCAAGGGAAGCCACCACCACCACTTCAGAAGTGAGGAATCATTTCAGTGAATGTGGGTGAGAAGGGAGAGCCCCACTGCTAAGTGGGCCTGAACTCCATTTTGTCTTAGTTAACCACTGAGCCATACCTTTAACCTCCTCCTTGTCTTACTCAAAGGCCCAGAAGAGAAGAAGTAAAAAGCTCATCATTGTCTAGTGGAGCATTCCTATTTACAGAGACCTTCTGTTTTTCTCCTCCCAATGGTTCTGATTGAACATCTCCGCAGACCTAAGGAACAAGTGGCACCTGGTGATTGACCGCCTAACTGTGCTGTTCTTGAAATTCCTGGAGTATTTTCATAAGATGCAAGTCTTCGTGTGGTGGCTGTTGGAGCTGCACATCATCAAAATCGTTTCCTCATACATCATCTGGGTCACAGTGAAAGAGGCAAGTGAACACCCACTGTCAAAATCTCGCCTATGGTGGAGGCTTGTCAGCATCTGCTGTGCAGTGACACACCCCAGCATAGGGAGATGCCTTCCTCATGTCAGACCTCACTGAACTTGTAGGATCCGGCTGGGCTTGTCAGCTGCTGGGGACTTGCCTTGACGTCCTCCACAGTGACAATTCTGTCTGCCTAGATATTGTCAGCCCTCCCCTTTCCTCCAGATATTAAGGTTTTGTTAGTCTAATTCTTTGGACTCAAGAGATGTAATCCCTCCCGTGCTCAAGCTGGCTGTGGGCATCATCTGGGGATCGAGGATGTGGAAGAGGATTGGGAAGGAACATCTAGGAAAATTACTTAAACTGGGTCTGGTGCTGAAGAAACAGGAACGTGGAACTACACCTAAAGAAAAAGGGAGCAACACCTTTAGCTGTGTCTTTGGTGTGGGCAGTGTGAGTTCTCTACCTGACATAGCTATTCTTTGAACAGGATAATAGGACAGGATTCACTAAAAAACAAAATAAAAAAATCCTTTTTCTCACATCTTTGGGGGGAAAAAGGTGAAGAGGATGATGATGGGTTCCGCAGACACACGGATCTGTATCATCTCTTCTTTGTTTCACATGCACTAAAGCAGCAGAACCAGCATGTGGTCCTTTGTATTTCATGTCTGTTTGTAGGGTGGATGTGCAGTTTTGTAGGTCTAATAGTATCAATATTATGTAGGAGATAAAGTTCTTCCTAAACCAGCTACTAAGTTTTTCCTTCTTCACTTACCACTTTGTGTCTGTGTTATTGTGAATATTGTTGTAATTTTTTTTTCAGTATTTTTCTCACAGTTTCTCTATGTCCCTTTCTTTTGAATTATTTTTTTTTTTTTAATTACTATGGAAAATGTCAGACTTTCTCAGTTCTCTTGTTACTCCATGTAATTTCCATACTGTTTTTGTGTTTTCAGGTGTCTCTGTTTAACTTTGTGTTTTTAATTGCCTGGGCTCTTGCTTTGCCATATGCTCAGTTTCGCCCATTGGCATCAAGTATCTGCACTGTTTGGACATGTGTGATTATTGTCTGCAAAATGTTGTACCAGCTCACATCTATTGATCCCAGCACTTTTTCCAGTAACTGTACATTGGTGAGTACAAGTGCATATTTAACAGGTTTGGCTGCTGCCTTCTTCAGTGAAGAAGAGCAAAAGGAAGCCTATCAAGTACTGAAAACTACAGTTCATCTGATGTATTATTGTTGATTATCATTCCCCCCCACAAGAAACCTTAAACACGTTTTTTATAAAGTGTTGCATTTTCTTTTTAGCCAGGAGAGAATGAAACTAAGGTCAACTTAGAAGAACTCAAAACCTCAGTCCTCTACAGTGGGCCAGTTGATCCTGCAGAGTGGGTTGGATTGAGGAAGTCTTATCCCCTGCTTGTGTACTTAAGGGTAACTTCTTTAATTATCTATATTGAGATATTTTCTTATTTGTGATGAAATTAGCAATGTCTTCGAAATAAATCATCTGCGACACAAAAAAATGTAATGCATGCCATTGATAATAAGGAAGTACAGAGGGGAAGAGACACCAGAAAGCCATATCTGTTACACAGGATATTTCCAGAAGGGATTCAGTACCAACTAAGATAATCTGCATGTAGCAGTATGGCTTTCTTACTCTACCATCTGTTAAAAGCACTCTAAGAAATGTGATATTTAAGAACTCTAAGTAATTAAGAGGTACATAGCTTGCAGGTGGGAAAGCAATGATGGGTCTAATTGGAGTAATTGCCTTGAATGACAGTATATGCTATAAGAAGTTAATTTTTTTAAGTGTCTATTCCTTAGGCATGGCTTAGAAAATATAATGAGTTAAGGGAATAATTCATCAGACGCTAGTAAACAGATGTCTTTTGTTTTTCTTCCTGTTTTTGGTTGATGCCTGTGATCATGTATTGTTACTGTCTTGATTAAAAATCCCTACTTAATATAACAATATGCCAACTCCTGGGGCAAACCTTGCATGTCTCTTCTTAATTTGAAGAATCTCCAAAATTTTGTATACGCAGTTGAAGGTTGTCAGAAATTTGTTAACTGAACAACCACAGGTTTTGATCTAAATAGATTTATTCCTCATTTCTTACCTGGGAGCTTACCTCTGTGTGCTTTTTTTGGGAAGACTTGCCAAGCTCTGGCAGTCAACATATCAGGCCCTGGTAGTGCCTCTGCCTCTCACTCCCTTAGCCATGCACCTCCCACAGTTAAGAATATAAGTGGGGAAGAGCAATTACTGACCCAAGAGTTCTGCATGGAGAGTGAAGTTGCCCAGTGGTGTCTGGCTGGATGCTAGGAGCTTTACAGCTATAAATAGATTTGGGATTAGAAATTATTCTAGAAGGGTTTTCATTGAGTTAGCAAATCAAATGTGTCCTCTGCATAGAGGAAGTTCAGTTCTGTGCTATACGTGAAGTTCCCAGCCTTCGAGTCTTTGTATGTTTCTGATATACTCCTTTAATAACAGACATTTAAAATGTCTACAGTGTTGAAGTGAGGAGCTTATCTAGGATGGATTGTGTAAAACTCTCCCCAACAAGAATAGGAAGCCCAGCGACAGCAAGCAAAAATAACTTCTTGTCAAAAAAAAAAAAACAAAACCCAAACAAAAAAAATGGCACCCGTCTCAGGACATTCTTGTCCCAAATATTTCTCAGTGAACAGAGATCTAGAGATTGCCTCTTCAGCTTCAGTTATGGCTTCCTTGAGGGACTTTCTCTGAGCTGGTCTTTTTAATCAACTTTTGGAGTTGGTTAATACCTCTCTTCTATTGAGCGTAGGGCGGGTCTCCCTGCTGAGGGAAAATAACTCACTCAGAGCCACTCAAGGCTGCATCCCAGTCAGCCTGGTGTTGGGACAGAAGGAGCTGTCTCTGAGTGAAGACTGGCAGATAGACTGTTCATTTAACAGAGTATCCAGGATATATTTGCACTACTCAGCATCCTTGCAGTTTTAGGAAGTTGGTGTTTGCCAGCTGTACCCCTACAGATGACTTTGTGTCTGTACCTCTATCTCCTGCAAAGCAAAGCATGATACATGAGAGAGCACATGTATAGGTCAATGCATTGTCCCTCCCCTTCCTTTCCACAGCTAGTGTGCATTATAGTATTTTTTAATTAATGTCTTTAAATGTATCTTCTAAATGTCAGTATGTTTCATCAAAATCAAAGAAGTGGTAGAAACCTTACTTTGTTTCAATGATAGTGGCTGAGAGTACATGCCAGTGCATCTGGGAGTGTGGAAACACTCGGTGGTAACAGCCATTTGAGTATTTACGGCTTTATGCTTATCAGAAAATTTTATAGCTTCTTGTGGTTTTGATTTTTATTTCATATTCTTCTGATTGTGTCTCCTGCAGAATAACTTACTGATGCTGGCTATTCTGGCTTTTGAAGTTACAATCTACCGTCATCAAGAGTACTACAGATGTCGAAATAACCTTACCGCACCTGTGACTAAAACCATTTTCCATGATATTACAAGAGCGCATCTGGATGATGGACTGGTAAACTGTGTCAAGTATTTCATAAACTATTTCTTCTACAAATTTGGTTTGGAGGTAAATCGCTATATATTAATTTTCTTTAGACTATCATTCCAAACCTTTTGATTGTGTTATTTTTGAATACTCGCTTGAACTGTGTTTGACAGCTGGATGCTTCTTAGTCATCACTCATGTTAGATTTTGCCACAGTTGCTATCTATCTGCTAGTAGTGGCTTTCTCTTGTTTTTCTTTGTATGTGTTACTTATAAGTCAACAAAAGGAATAACAGATGGGACAAGGGACAGAATTGAGGCATATCCTCTCATGCACACACGCACACAGAGGGAACCAGGGATAGCAGGAGCAGAAGAAGAAAGCAGAGGCTAGCAGGCCATCGTCTCTGTTTAAATATTTCTAAGCTTCTTTTGCCTCTGGCTGCAGAAATGCATCCTTCTTTTTTATACTTGTTACTATAGCTGTTAGCAATCTGCAGGAGGAAGAGCTCCAGTGAAAGTGATTGCTGCTTTGTGTCACTAGTGTGAGACTAGTTCTTTCTCCAAAGAACTTTTCAGTAGGCAAGAAACACACAGAGAATTAGGAGAGGCGGGTGCAAAGGAGTGAAGGGATTTTTTTGAAGATCCATGATGTATCCTAAGTGTCTGGTAGATGTCTTATTTAGTAGAAGACCTGCATGTCTGCCTGCAGCAGTGGCCCAGACTGCTGGGGTTTAGGCTCAGCTAATGTATTGCTTCTATTTGCTTCACCCAATTCAGCCGCAAAACATCAGAACTGAACCTGCCTTGAAGGCAAGTTATTGCTGAACAAGTGTGGCAAAAAAAAAAAAAAACAAAACAGCAGCTTCATCTCTGTTCCCATACCTTGTCTGTTTGTTCACAGACACATGAAATGCACTTTCAAAAATGTTTGTAGAAATAGTGATTTTTCAGAAATTTCTATGGCTATCTGAAGAAGGCAACTCCTAGGCTAATGCATCCCAAATCTAATCGTAATGGTACTCTTGACCTATCTATTAAACACTACCACCCCTTGCTACTGATAAGCAGAGTAAACTGTTCACAGCCAGTCTGAGGATTAAGAATGAATGAAAATTAAAATTAATCAGCAAGCTATTTCCGTCAGGAAATAAATTTAACCATCCTAAGCTGAGGAGAGTGAAAATCAAAATAGTGAAGTGCACTGAATAAGTGATTCACTATGAATTATTCACTAAGTTTGAAAACACGCTTCACGGCACTGAGTGAACGGAGAACTTCAAGTGGAACCAGAGAACAGAAAACCTCTGGGATGCAGAGCCTTTAGAATAATAGAGAACTAAAACTGCCTTACAGGAATTGACTGGATTTGTCTGTATCCAGTAGAAGTTGTATGATCTAAATCCCTTTTCTTTTTGTCTGGTTCCCACATGAGGATACACTTTAGTTGTTGCTATTCTTAATAGTTCCTCTTCTTTTTCACATCTGTAAGCACTATCAAAATATATGGCTGTGTAATACATGCTTTACTTGGCAATGGTTAAACATTTCACATATAGACTACTGTGACGATGCTCTTTCCATTCTGTATCTGCAGATATCACATAATGGAAACCTGCTTTAGTGCTGTATTCACATAGTGTACACTCATAGAAGAATATCAAAAATTTGGGGTATTGAGGTGGGGTGCGGGAGGTTGCTGTTGGAGAGATACAAACTGGTTTAGTGTGTTGGTTTGCACAGGGTTGCTGCAGTCAGCCCCAGCACATGTCCAAGCATTCTGTTAGCATCCAGAATAGTTTATCATTGCTGCATTGACTAGCCATCAGGCTGCCAATATTGCTTATGTTTCTTTACTTCTTTTCTAGACCTGTTTTCTTCTATCAGTGAATGTAATTGGTCAACGAATGGATTTTTATGCTATGATTCATGCCTTCTGGCTGATTGCTGTATTGTATCGACGTAGAAGAAAAGCTATTGCAGAGATCTGGCCAAAATACTGCTGTTTTCTGGCATGCATCATTACATTCCAGTACTTCCTTTGCATTGGCATCCCACCTGCTCCTTGTAAAGGTAGGGAAACTTGCTCTTTATGGACAATTACTGCTGCTTGGTTTTACAGAATAGTGCTGGAAAATTGATAAGTATTCAGAAGAAAAGGATGAAGTAATTGTTATAAAGTACTGATTGCATTTTTGCGTGCTTCTGTCATACAGACTATCCATGGAGAAGTGGTAATGCCAACTTCAACTCCAACATCATAAAGTGGTTATACTTTCCAGACTTCATTGTGAGGCCAAACCCTGTCTTCCTTGTCTGTAGGTATTTTAGCACATAGTTGTGCAGTATTTACATGTCCTTTGCTTAAAACATCTGTACAGTGTAATTTGAAGCCAACCTTTTATTTACTCTTCAGTAGCAAGCTGACATATTGTGTGGGAGATTGAATACTAACTCTGGCTTTGTATGTAGTAGAAAAATTCAAAGAATTAGTAATTTCTGCATCTGTTTTTTCCCTATTCCATTATTAATGAAGCGGCATCAAAAAGTATGAATTATTTCCCGTTTTCTAATTTATTTATCAATAAAAATCATAGAAGTTGGCAAGTAGAAAAACTGAATACATGAATAAATTTCAAATCTGTGTTAAATGCATTGAAAATAGCACAGTCTTGGAGGTTCAAAGTGTGGGAAAACAGTCTGGTAACTACATTATATCACCACCACTCCCTCTACCTGTTAGTGACTGAATTTTTCCTTGCAACCACTGCTTTCTCCTAGATGATTTCATGTTGCTACTGTGTGCATCCTTACAAAGGCAGACATTTGAGGATGAAAATAAAGCTGCAGTACGAATCATGGCTGGAGACAATGTGGAAATTTGCATGAATCTTGATGCAGCATCTTTTAGCCAGCATAATCCTGTTCCTGACTTCATTCACTGCCGGTAAGAACTGAATCTTAAACACTTGGAAAATACCGTGCTTCCTTTTTGTAAAGTTCTCTGGTATAAAAGTAACTCTCACAGCTTCCAATTTTACTTGGAATTTAAATTCATGTGTGTTCCCATCTCATAATGTACCTTTTACTACTGTATGAGACAGCAGATAGTTAGCTTCTGGGTAGTCAGCTTCTGGTTTAGAAAAGGGCAGATGAAAACAAGTCTTCCTAACACTGCTGATTGTTTTAAATGCCCCCCGGAGGGATGTTCAGTGATTAATTTGCCTGAAAGCATGTATTCCTTCCATGAATGCCCTGTGGGGCAGCGTTTATGGTGGACTTCAGCACTCAGGTGTCTTCCCCCAAAACACAGGTGTGTTAGCAAGAATCCATTGTAGTCTGAACTTGCCCATGTGTGTTTAATATCACAAAGTCATCAGTCATGTCCTGCTGAGTTGTTGTCTAAGTACAGTCAAAATAATACTCTAATACAAGAAACTATTCTTTGTGCTAATTCATCTAGGCATAAGAACCTTTAAAGTGTCTTGGAAGGACAACTGGCATGTCTTCCTGTTTCTCAACATTGCATGTAAGGTTGTTTAAGAAGGTGAATAATATAAAAAGGAGGCAGAACCTGAAACAGTCTGTTCTGGATGGTCTTCAAACAATGGAGCCATTCCTTTGTGATCATTTCAGCAAACACAGATTAGCTCAGCTCTTCTGAGTTGTGCTGGGCATGGTCTTAATTGAAGTTGTCTCTGAAAGTTTGATGCAGTATTACAAGAATAAATGGGAAGAGTAAGATTTCTTAGCTGTTGTGTTTTGTCACAGTAGGTGTTTGTTTTGTGAATGCATGTTACCAACAGATGTCTGGTGTGAAAGGAGTTAAAAAAATTGCACTAATGTCTAGCAAAATCTCCCTTTTGCTGATAAACTTTTATTTCTTTTACCAGAGTAGTGCTATCACCAGAAACCCTTCTCAGGATCTTTAAGTTGATCCTGCAGTATCTGTTAGAAAAGGTGGCCAAATCTATCTTGAAATAGCTTTGAAGAGGAGACCATTGAAACACATTGAATTGGCTCATTTGTCCAGAGATTTGTAGTCACTCCTCGGCAAAGGGTGAACAGTTCTCCCCTTTGAGTATTCCCAGTCTACACAGTGTACCCTGTGCTCTCTAGATCCAGTAACATAAGCAGAAAGAAGTCATAATCTCTCTTAAAAATGCTCCATCAAGTGGGGACGCTTTCCAGAAGACATCTGCCAAATAGGGCTTGGTTGAGAGGAACGTGTAGCGGAGATTGCCGGTTATTGCCAGTGCGGTGGTGTGCAGCCTAGCAAAGGCTAATACAGTAGTTGCATCAGGCACACTGAGGTGATTGGTCACTGGCAAAGGCCATCACTGCTGACACAGTTGCTGGCAGAAAGAAAAGATCGAATTTTCCCCCCCTTAGTCCAGAAAAAAAAAAATCATTATGAAAAAAACTCTTTAATGATGAGAGTATGTCTTAAGGCTATCTTCAGAAGGGAAAAAGAGGCAGGAAAATTGCTACTTTTTAAACAGCCTCTTTTGGCATATTTTCAGAGTTCCCTGGGATCTGATAGGTATTTCTGATCGTCTGTAGAAGATATTCCCAAATGGCCAGGCATGAAAAGTTTGGAGCACAGAGGATATTCTTTGAAGATTTTGGATGGGAATGAGAGTCAGGTTTATAATGGAGAGCAAAATCCAAGCTGAATTGGCCTGCTGCCTCTCCACAATCCTTTGGGTTAAGTTCTGTGTTTGGTTCATATGCATGGTATGCATCAGCTTGAAGTCATTGGTGGTGTCACATCCATTCAAACAGTCTGCTTGGCATGTGCTGACAAAATAGACCTGTGTGCAGATGATGAACTATATGCAACATTTAATTGGGAGTTTGCAACTTGTATTAAGCAGTAAGTAATATTTCTGGTGGAGACTACAAAAAAACCAGAAAATCAAAGAACGTGATTAGTAGTGGTGAGCTGAACAAATAAATGGTGATCACTTTATACTTGTTCCAGCTAAATACAGAAATCTGTGTGACTTTCATGTGATAGTTTTATGTTGTGTGGATAAGAAGTAGAACAAAAAGAATAAGGCAGAGAAAGAAACAGAACAGGGACATTTTTGTTTGAAAAATCCATCAAATTAATAGAAAACCCATTAATTTCAGGAACAGAGGAAGTTCCTGTTTATGATATCCTTTCTTGTAGATGTTTGAGCAGGTAAGCTGTAACTTCTTTCTTTTTTCGTTTGTAACGTTAGCTTCCTGAATCTGTAATGGTAACATACTTGTAGAACCATGTATATAGGTATAAACAGACCTTCCTTTAGTATGAACTGCATCATAGATGTATTCTTGATCTTGTTCTTGTATCTTTCCTCTCTTTGAGCCCTTAAGTATCTCCTTCAGTGCTTTCACTACAATGCAGATTTTCTCAGGCTTTAGATGATGTTATTTTTGAGAGGTTGCACTGAACATATGCAATCTTAAATGCCTAATTTGCTTCAAAGAAGCACCAGAGAATGGCTGATGGTCTCTTAAAATGATCGAATCTTTCAGTAGGGATTATGAATCTTTAAGAAGGACTCTCAAGCTCTGGAGAATCCACTGAAGAGGTACCTCAGAAGAAAATGTATGTATCTGGCCTCCATCCAAGACAATTTGGATCTGAAAGGGCTGTGTCTAAAAACATTTCTTGCACTTTGCCATAGAAGTTTCAGAATGGTCTAAATACTTAGTAACATGGACAAGAACTTGGTTCAAAGCTTATCCAAGCAAGTGAAATGAAAAATTACATTTCTCCAGATGTCAGTCAGAAAGAGCCAAACAAGTAAGTGAAGACAACCTGATCGTGAATAAATTACAAAGCATTAAAAAAAAATCAGTGCTCAATATTCATGTGTTTTCTGAGAATCATAGAATCATGGAAACGTTATGGTTGGAAGAGAACTCAAAGATCATCAAGTCCAACCTTCTCCCCAATGCCACCATGCCCACTAAACCCACTAATCCATGTCTCAAAGCGCCACATCTAAATGTTTTTTGAACACCTCCAGGGATGGTGAGTCCACCACCTCCCTGGGGAGCCT